>NC_029774.3:36127498-36132822 GCF_000817695.3 Arachis duranensis
ACGCCGGTTTGGGCCATCAAATCTTGGGCAAAGTATGGACTATCATATATTGCTGGAAAGCCCAGGATGTCTACTTTCCAACGCCGTTGAGAGCGCGCCAATTGGGCTTCTGTAGCTCCAGAAAATCCACTTCGAATGCAGAGAGGTCAGAATCCAACAGCATCTGCAGTCCTTTTTGGTCTCTGAATCAGATTTTTGCTTAGGTCCCTCAATTTCAGCCAGAAAATACCTGAAATCACAGAAAAACACACAAACTCATAGTAAAGTCCAGAAAAGTGAATTTTAACTAAAAACTAATAAAAATATGCTAAAAACTAACTAGATCATACTAAAAACATACTAAAAACAATGCCAAAAAGCGTACAAATTATCCGCTCATCACAGCCTTGTCCAGATTCTTGGCCGGATCGGCAATAAGATCTCTCCTCTTCTATGCCACTCTAAGGAAAGGAAAGGAGTTTGAATGGACAGCGGAGTGCGAGCAAGCCTTCCAAGATTTCAAAAGATTCCTGGGACAGCCACCTATACTAACTTGACCCTGAGAAGGAGAGCCACTCATAGTGTACCTCGCGGTCAGAAGTCGGGCGATAGCCTCAGCACTAGTCCGAGAAGACGAAAGTGGGCAACAGCCCGTATACTTCATCAGCAAAGCATTACAAAGATCCGAGCTGAACTATCAGAAAATAGAAAATTTGCTTACGCTCTCATACTAACATCACAACAACTTCGCCCATACTTTCAAGCCCACACCATTAAAGTTCGGACCAACCAGCCCATAAAAAGAATCTTACAGAAAACAGACCTGGCAGGCAAAATCTTACAATGGGCAGTCGAGTTGTCCGAATTTGATCTTCAATATGAAGCTCGGACAGGCCATCAAATCACAATACCTGTCCGACTTCATTGTGGAATTCACGGACACACCGGAAATCCCACAGAATGGAATCTCTACGTGGACGGTTCCTTAAATGAAACGGGAAGCGGTGCGGGTGTGATAATTGAAAGCGACCAGGGAACCCAAATCGAACTCTCCCTTAAATTCGGGTTCCCTGCCTCAAACAATCAAGCGGAATATGAGGCACTACTAGCTGGTTTGAAGCTGGCTAGGGAGGTTGGAGCTCAAAACTTATCATCTTCAGCGACTCACAGGTAGTTACTTCACAAATAGCAGGAAGCTACCAAGCCAAAGACCCCACTATGAAAAAGTACTTGGACAAAACCAGGGAACAGCTCGGACAACTCGGAGAATATGAGATCCGTCAAATACCCCGAGAACAGAATACCCGAGCTAACGCACTCTCAAAACTAGCCAGCACCAAACCAGGGGGCAACAATAAAAGCTTCATCCAGGAAATTCTACAAAATCTATCAATCTCAGAAGAAGAAAAAGTCATGACTATAACAGGTCAGGATCAAGGATGGATGACTCCCATAATAAACTATCTCAAAATAGAAGCACTCCCCACAGAAGAAAAGGAGGCAAAGATGTTGAAACGGGAGGCACAATACTACACTATCATAGATAATACTCTATACAAAAGAGGGATTTCAATACCACTGCTAAAATTCATGCGACTTCCAACACAAAGGAAGTCCTAGAAGAAGTACACAGTGGCATTTGTGGCAAGCACCTCGGAGCGCAGGCACTGATGGTGTTTTTGTGGAAAACAAATTTTCCAAACACATAGATCTAACCGGCAAGTGTACCAGGTCGCATCAAGTAGTAATAACTCACTTAGAGTGAGGTCGATCCCACAGGGATTGATGGATCAAGCAACTTTAGTGGGTGATTAGTTTAGTCAAGCTAACATTAAAGTGAAATTGAGTGAAATCGTAGCCAACAGAAAGTAAATTGACAAGAATTGTAAATGACAGAATGTAAATAGGCAGGAAGCTTAAAGAACAAGTAATGTAAATTGCAGAAACTTAACTGACAAGAAATGTAAATTGCAGGAAATGTAAAGGGAATTGGGTGCAGGAAATTTAAAGGAAAGCAATAAGCAGCACTTAGAATAATTGTAGAATAATTAAATTGCATGAAAAGTAAAAGGGATTGGGTGCTGGGAATTAAAACTTCAATAAGAAAATGTAAAATGCAATCAAGCAAAGAAGTAAAAGATGAAGTAAGTGCAACAGATTCAAACAGAGATGAAAAATTGCTTGAAGAACAAGACAGAAAGAAACTTAGCTCAATTGTAAAATCTAAAAGAGAATTTGAGGATCCAAGAAGAGCAATGAACTCAGGAAGCAAATCTGGATCTCAATTCTCCTTTGCTCAGTCAGAAAATATATTGCAGAAGAAATTGAGGTTTAAAAATAGCAGAGAATATTAAAACCCAATCCTTAGATTAATTGAGAGGAAGAGTGGAAGATGATTCTCAGAATTTGAATCAATGGAGCTCTTCAACCTCAATTCAAGATCCAAAACAGAAAAGCTAAAGTTGCAGAAGAAGAAGATTTAAAACAGCAAATGAATTTTGAATTATGCAGAAAGATTAACAAGAGATCTCAAGGTGGAATTGAAACAGAAGTTCTTCAATTCTCCACCCAAGATCCAAAATGAAAATGAAAACTAAGAGAGCTTTCTAATGGAGCTGCCCCCTCTCCGAGCTCTAATTGATGCCTTTATATAGGCTTTACAAAGTGAAAATGAAAATGAAATTAAAACAAATTACAATTAAAATAAAAATCCTAATCTAATTTATCCATGTGCCTTTGAGTGATGATGTGGGCTTTGCTTGCTTTGGATTTGAGGAGAGATGGGTCTTGGATGGCCTTGGTTCAATTGGTGAAGATTTGGGTTCAAAGGGAATTTGAATTGAATTTTGACCCATGGGTGTTCCCAGGAGGCTGCCCTGCCCTTGTGGAGGGCAGAGCAGGGAAATTGTGCGTGCGGCTTGGTGTGTGAGGATGCTGCCCTGCCCTTGTGGAGGGCAGAGCAGGGAAATTGTGCGTGCGGCTTGGTGTGTGAGGATGCTGCCCTGCCCTTGTGGAGGGCAGGGCAATGTTGCCTTGGTGTGTCTTGTGCACGCACCACGTCCTTGACCGTGCCATGATGCGCTTGTATGCGCCAAGCCTAAGCCTTTACTTCCTTGAAGGTCTTGTGTTCGAACCTTGGTGAAAGCACTTGAGGAGATATTTTTTTTCTTGATTTTCCATGAAGAGCACGACATTGCCCTGCTCTCCAAGAGGGCAGGGCAGAAAATTGAGCGCTACTTTGTTTTGGAGTGAGGCTCCAGCTTCGAGCCTTGGTGGAAGCACTTTAGTTTATTTTCGCTTATTTTTTGCCCTTAAATATGCCTCTTGTTCCTACCTCAATTGTACGCCAAATATGGATTGCTATATATTGTTGGAAAGCTCTGAATGTCAGCTTTCCAACGCAACTGGAAGCACATCAATTGAACGTCTGTAGCTCAAGTTATAGCCCTTTGAAGGAGGCATGGTCATGCTGTGAGCGCCCAGATTTTACCTTAGCGAAATTCTTGCTTCCAACCTCAATTTGCATCAATTTCTTGTATGAAAAAGCATAGAAAAATAGGTATATGATGACTTGTCATCACAGCGGCGCGTGATTGGTTTACCAGATGCCACTTGGGTCATGGACTCGGGCAACACAAAGCCCAAAGGGATGCTCTTTGCACACTTGAACAAGGAGGCCAAGACTTGGCAGATGATCTTCGCTCACTACGTCTTGCCCACCACTCACTTTTCTGAGATCCCGATGGACATGTTACTTCTGATTGGCTGTGTCATGGAGGGTAAAGAGGTATATTTTCCCCGATTGATCTGGCAGAGCATGTGGCGAGCACACATCCGTGGCCTACTCCTATTTCCTACACTTGTCACCAGCATGGCGGCACTAGCCGAGGTTCTTTGGCTGGATGATGATGTGACACCACCACCCCCCAAATGATGATGACAAGGAGGTTACTATTCCATGGGGTGGCTGGGTGCACGAGAAGCCCCCGGCTAGACGCCATTCTTGGGCTAGAGCTGTTGTGGAAGCAGCTAGACCTTCGTCCTCCACGGCAGCAGCTCCGTCCGCCTCTGCAGCCCCTTCTTCTTCAGCAGCCCATTTACCACTAGCACCAGCACCTCAGCCGACTTACTTACTAGTTCAGCGTCTTTTTCGGTTCATGAAGCGCAGCAAGCACCAGCTCATGCGTCGCCTGGATCGGATTGACCAGATATTTGTGGCCCAGGGCCTTGAGCTGCCCCCTCTTCCAGAGTCCTCCGGATCAGATGAGGAGACCCACGAAGAGGAGCTTGCCGATTTACACAATGAGGGTACTCATGAGGAGGAGCCGATTCACGTGGAGACAGCACCACAGACCCAGGCTACCCAGGAGACACTTCAGCCACAGCCCCAGCCAGAGCTAGAGCCGACTGGTGTACCTCTCCTTGAGCCTGAGGATTAGCATCGAGGACGATGCTTGATCTTAAGTGTGGGGAGGTTGCCTTTGGCACCATTAGAGGACCGGTGAACATTTTGGCATATTTCCTAGTTATATCTTCCTAGTTATCTTATGCTGCACATTGTTGTATATATTAGTTGTTTTGGTTTATTTTGGATACTTTTACCTTAGTTGTTGCATATTTTTCTCATTTTGGATTAGATGTTTTGGATGTTGGATTTCATACTTTAGTAGGGATTTTTCTCATATAGTTATCCTCTTAGTTTGTGATTATGATTTGAAATCATTGTGTGGAATTGTCAAGACCTAGTTAACCTTTTTTGCATATGCACTTGTTTTGATTGAGAAAGAAAAGGGTGAACTATGGAATTTTTTTTGGAACTCTTCAATCACAACAATGCTTAGTCAAAATGATGAAATTTTTCCAAGGAATCCATCTAGAGAGCACAACCCAATTGATTGAAATTTTTTTAAACTTGCTTGAATTCATACTTTGTGAAGCATGTATTGAGCTAAGAACACAAGCTTGTGAGACTTGAGCCTATTGATGTGGTTATATTTTATAACCACCTATTTTCCCTTTTTGTGTGCAATTATTCTCTTTTTATGACTGTGATCCTTAGTTTGCTTGATTCTATATGTCCATTTACTCCTTATATTCATGCATTTATATGATTGAGGCCATTAATCATTAGCTCACTTACCTAAATAACCTTACCTTTTATCAACCTTTGTTAGCCAATTTTGAGCCTACGCTTAACCCACTTGTTTCTCAATTTAGCACATTACAAGCCCCAAAGCGAAAAACAATAAATGTCCTATTTGGATCTTTGATTAGCTTAGGCTAGTGAGAGTGCTTATTTTCAAGTTTAGTGAGGATTGGGAACATTGGTTGGGATAAAAGGGTGT
>NC_029774.3:36132840-36133893 GCF_000817695.3 Arachis duranensis
CATAGAAAAATAGGTGGCACACCAAACTTAGAATCTTGGTGTGTTACTTTCATTTTTTTTTTGATTTGATGCAATCATCCAAAAAGATTGAAAATAAGTTGTTGCAAGACAACACCAAACTTAGAATGTAACCATATGCCCATTTATTGAATTTAAACAAAGTAAAGAACGAAAACAAAGCAGAGAAGAAATTATACCTACGGTTGGGTTACCTCCCAACAAGTGCTTTTTTAGTGTCATTAGCTTGACATGTTGCTCTTCACTTTCTTCCTCTTCTTCCAGTTTGTTAAGAGGAATGACCTCAAATAGGGAGAAGATTCAGCTACTGTCCCTTGCCTTGGCCTTTCCTCAGTAAGCTTCCTTTTGCAAATGGCTTGATTGATCTTGCTTGCTGGATTAGGGACAGAATTGGTGCTCTTGTTAGTTGCCTTCACTTCTTTGAATTCAAGACTTGTTTGCTGTGTGATTATTGGAGTTTTGTATTCATCTAGGGCCTTTTGCATTGGTGGTTCCATGAGCTTTTCCTCTATGTACTTATCTGCTTCACTTGAGTTTGACTTCTCTTGAGTGTCTTTCTCACTAGCTTGTTCTTCCACTTCCTCTTTTACACTCAACATTTGCTTTAATATCTCTTTCATGGAGGAGGTTTGTTGATCTTCCCAAGCTTTCTTCATCTCCTCTTCATATTTTTCGATCAATGTTGAGCATCTTTGGTCCAGGGGAGTTTGAGGAGGTTGTGAGTGTTCAGGTTCTCTTGTCATCTCAAGTGCAGTTTCAGGTTCAAATATTTCCACAACCTCTTTTTTCATTGAAATTTTACTTGACACAGAGGCTTCCTCATCTTGCCCTTCCTCTTTCCTTGTTGCACTCACCACTTGAGCTAACATTATTTCCATGTTTTTGAATGAATTTTCTTGCTCGTTCCAGGATATTTGTGCCTCCCTCTCATATTTTTCAATCATGGTCTCAAGCTTTGAGAGGCTTTGGTTCATGGAAGTTTGTGTGGGTGGTGAGTTTTGAAAGGGGCTTTCTGTTGAAGTATGGTCAAGTGAT
>NC_029774.3:36144388-36145413 GCF_000817695.3 Arachis duranensis
GAAAACAACATATTATAACACCCTAATTACCCTAAACCTTACCTCATGCTGTAAAGTAAAGGTTAATCAGAGTCCACGACAATTCTAAGGCTTATACAACAATATATATAGAAGGAAATAATAATTCTAGAAGTCCGATGGAGTAATAAGCTCAAAAACAGAATTACAAAAGTGCAAACGTTCACACGAAGCTATAAACTTAATGCACAAGATATAGATATAAGATAATAGAACATATATAGATATAAGAGTATAATAGCCATAAGGAACAAGCCGCAGCTCGCAGAGTTTAAGCCGACTAGTATATACAAACATGCCGAGTTTTGGAGTTAAAAATAGCTTATACAACTATTCTCTCAAAAAAGCCTCTAAGGCCATAAAGTCTAAAACAAAAGGGTGGGAGAAAATACTTGGTGGACGAAATTGTGATCACTATTCTTTAAGTTATACTTTTATGGAATTTGAAATTGGCACGAGTGGACACGACTCCGTTCAACTAACCAGCAAGTGTACTGGGTCGTTTAAGTAATAAACCTTACGTGAGTAAGGGTCGATCCCACAGAGATTGTTGATATGAAGCAAGCTATGGTCACCTTATAAATCTCAGTTAGGCAGATAAAATTATGGAATTTAGAAAATCAAATAATAAAAAGGAATAATAAAAGGGATACTTATGCAGATTCATTGGTGAGAATTTCAGATAAGCATATGGAGATACTGTATGGCTCAGGGACGCCTACATTCCTACTGCTTCAACTCAATCCTTCTTACTCCTTTCCATGGCAAGCTGTGTATAGGGGTTCACCGTTCGACGATGGCTACTTTGAATCCTCTCGGGAAAATGGTCCTCTGCGGCTGTCACTCGCATGGCTAATCGTCTGGAGGCATCACACTGGCCGAAGGCCACATCCCATCCTCGCAGTGAAAACTACGCTCACGCGCTCTGTCACAGCACGACTAATCACTGGTTGGTTCCCGCTCCTACTGGAATAGAATCCCTTGATTCTTTTGCGTCTGTCACTAAC
>NC_029774.3:36146858-36147432 GCF_000817695.3 Arachis duranensis
CTTGATTTAGCCGCTTAGGCCTGGATTTTATTTCCTTGGGCCCTCCTATCCATTGATGCTCAAAGCTTTGGATCCTTTTTACCCTTGCCTTTTGGTTTTAAGGGCTATTGGCTTTTTCTGCTTGCTTTTTCTTTTTCTTTCTATTTAATTTTTTTTGCCAAATTTTTTTTCGCAAGCTTTTGCTTTTTACTGCTTTTTCTTGCTTCAAGAATCAATTTCATGATTTTTTTTAGATCATCAATAACATTTCTCTTTGTTCATTATTCTTTCAAGAGCCAACAATTTTAACACTCATAAACAACAATATCAAAAGACATATGCACTGTTCAAGCATTCATTCAGAAAACAAAAAGTATTGTCACCACATCAATATAATTAAATTAAATTCAAGGATAAATTCAAAATTCATGTACTTCTTGTTCTTTTGAATTAAAACATTTTTCATTTAAGAAGGGTGAAGGATTAATGGATTTATTCATAACTTTAAGACATAGTTACATACTAATGATCATGAAGTAAAGACACAAAACATAGATAAACACAACATTAAAAACCGAAAAGCAGAAAGAAATAA
>NC_029774.3:36147764-36147847 GCF_000817695.3 Arachis duranensis
TCTTTGAGGTTTCTCTGGCCTTAGGTGCCATTAATGGTAATGAAAAAGCAAAAAGCTATGCTTTTACCACACCAAACTTAGAA
>NC_029774.3:36151283-36151605 GCF_000817695.3 Arachis duranensis
TTTTTGAAAAAGATTTTGAAAAGATAAGATTTTTAAAATTGAAATTTTGACTTGACTTGTAAGAAACAACTAATTTTTTTTTTTAAATTTTTGACCAAGTCAACCCAAAATTTCGAAAATTTGGAGGGAGATAAGGAAAAGATTTTTTTTTTATTTTTGAATTTTTTTTTAATTATGAGAGAGAAAAACAACAAAAATACTCAATGCATGAAATTTTTAGATCAAAACAATGAATGCATGTAAGAATGCTATGAATGTCAAGATGAACACCAAGAATACTTTGAAGATCATGATGAACATCAAGAACATATTTTTGAAAAAT
>NC_029774.3:36151648-36152045 GCF_000817695.3 Arachis duranensis
ATGCAAAGAAAACATGCAAGACACCAAACTTAGAAATCTTTAATGCATGGACTCTAACAAACGAAAAATGCATATGAAAAACAACAAACAACACAAAACAAGAAATCATCAAGATCAAACAAGAAGACTTGTCAAGAACAACTTGAAGATCATGAAGAACACTATGAATGCATGGAGTTTTCGAAAAAAAATGCAAGAAAAATTTTAAAAGCATGCAATTGACACCAAACTTAAAAATTAACACAAGACTCAAACAAGAAACACAAAATATTTTTGATTTTATGATTTTCTAATTTTTTTTGTATTTTTATTTTAATTTTTTCGAAAAACATGGTTAGCAAAACGAAAAAGAAAAGAAAAATTTTGAAAAAGATTTTTGAAAAGAAAATTACCTAAT
>NC_029774.3:36153261-36157145 GCF_000817695.3 Arachis duranensis
GATCATGACGTTTTTCTGGCGTTTAACTCCAGACAGCAGCATGTACTTGGCGTTCAACGCCAAGTTACGTCGTCAATCTCCGAATAAAGTGTAGACTATTATATATTGCGGGAAAGCTCTGGATGTCTACTTTCCAAAGCCGTTGAGAGCGCGCCATTTGGAGTTCTGTAGCTCCAGAAAATCCATTTCGAGTGCAGGGAGGTCAGATTCCAACAGCATCAGTAGTCCTTTTGTCAGCCTTTTTCAGAGTTTTGCTCAAGTCCCTCAATTTCAGCCAGAAATTACCTGAAATCACAGAAAAACACACAAACTCATAGTAAAGTCTAGAAATGTGAATTTAACATAAAAACTAATGAAAACATCCCTAAAAGTAGCTTAAACTCACTAAAAACTACCTAAAAATAATGCCAAAAAGCATATAAATTATCCGCTCATCAGTGCCATCAGTCAAGAACAAAGGGGGCTAGTAGCAATCTCTCCACAGTCGTGGTCGTCATGGCTCCCGGTGCTGGTAGGTGAAGTGGAGTCCGGAGAGTCTGGGTCTTCTTCAGGTGGATGGTTTCCAATAATCAGCCTCTTGAGGTATGTAAATCGGCGCTTGTTACGGCGCTCCATGTGTTCCATCTGCCGGTCGTGTCGGTCCAACCTCTGAAGTATCTAAAGGAGTAGCTGAGTTGTTGAAGGTGCTTGTGATGTGGAAAGGGAAGGGATATCTCTGGCCGGGTCTTCAGTCCGGCTGGCGGTGATTGTTGGGGGTCTGATGTATTTTCCACTCGGAACATGTTGATCATCTCGAGGAAGCATGGCTTTGGTGTCTCCAGCTCTATAGGAGGCTCTGGCTGTCGAGACCAAATCTGAAACCAAGGCGGGAAAAGGTAAGTTGCTCCCAATCTGTACGTGTCCCATGGCTTGCCGGATGTGTCTTGGTAAATTGAGAGGCTGGTCTGTAAGGATGCACCAAATGAGTACGGCCATGTCTGCAGTGAAGGAGGACTCGTAAGTGCTCAGAAAGACATAGTGGGACATAATCTGTGCCCACACTCGAGCCTCTAAGGTAAGTACGGAAGCTAATATGCTCTTAGGCCGGGATTGATAGTAACCATAGATCCAGGTGCTGCCAAGTTGTGCTATGACTCTGAGGACCACATCCCAGTCAAACTGATACATCTGGCATTTGAAAGATGCTTCTTGATATGCGTCCAATCCTTCTAGAGCAGGGGGAAGATCTAAAACTTGCTGAATGGCCCTTTCGGAGATAGGGACTTGCTTTTGACGGACATAGACAGACTACAGATTTGGCATGTGAAAATTGGAGTAGAATTCAACTACCCATGAAAGATTGACCTGCCGTGGCTGCTTCCGTAAGAATTCCCAATGTCTTCTGTCAATACGGGGCTCCACTAAATCCACAATGTTTGTGGGAAGGATAAGAAGATGCTCATTGTTTTAGTTCCTTACCACCAGAATGGGGAACATCTGCTCACAGAAGCAGTTAGTGAACCGCGTAGTGTCCCTTGCTGGAAAGGCTTTCTCGATTTCCTCAACCTTAATGATCCTCTTGACCTGCTTTGTTGAAGGCTTGACTGATGTTGAGGGCGATTCTTCCGTCAATGCTCTTTTTGTTCCCCTCCTTGCCGATGGTTTGGTAACGGCTTTCTCTTTTCCCTTCTTAGTGGCCATCTTGAAAGAAAAGGATAAAGGTACATGTAAGTCCAAGGGTTGGAGCAAGGAAGAGGACAGTACAAGTGATAATCTTGCCAAGGTAAAGAAGGATGTCATTAACACATGGTCGCGACTTCATGTAATTAGGACATCAATGAAAATATAGCAAGAAAAAAGAAGACAATAAAATGCAAGATGTTTATTGGCATGCTGGCAAAGGCATGAGTAGCATAGATCAAGCAGTAATTACGAAGAATGTATTATCACTCGAAACAGACTAACAATCACGTTTTTGTTGACAATTATAATTAATTAATAAAATAATATGAGGATGTTGTGAAAAACAGGCAATAGGGTAGAAGAATGGAATATTTAAGAATGCACAATGCCATACGGGCTTTTTCACAAACACTTAGCATGCATGTTTTACATGATGGTGAAAGAATTAAAGTGGAACATGCAAGCATCCCAACAATGATTAATATTAATTGTCAAACAACACCATAATAGAAAATAATACAAAGAGAAATAAAGAGAAGAAGAAGAAAAAGAAAATAGAAAGAGAGAACCTTGAAAAGATGATGAAAAGAGAGAGATAGTGAATGATGTGAATGAGAAAGAAGTGAGAGAAGAGGAAGAAGAAGAAGATAGAGAAGATAGATAGATAAGAAGAAGATAGGAGGAAGAAAAAAAATTAGGATTGGGAAAGATAGAATTAGAATTAGGGAGGGAGAAAGAATGAGAACTGGCAACCGACGCGGACACGCACTGCGTGTGTCCGTGCGGATTGTGCAGAAGGGTAGGGGTGCATAGGCGCCAAGTGCACATACGCGTGGGTCAGTTTGTGCTTATAGCGCAGTACCCGCCCCAGACCAGCACAACTCTCTAGTCGAACCAGGTTTTACATCGATTTCAACATCGACGCGGACGCGCACTTGGCGCGGATGCGTCGGTCGCCAAGAGAGGAAATGGCGCGCACGCATACAGTACGCATACGCGTGGGTTGGAAGGTGCTTAAGGCACATTTCCAGCCCAGCTCCCGCACGACTCTCTGTTCAAACTCACCCAATTCACATTCACAAGGGACGCGGACGCGCACTAGGCGCTGGCGCCTCGATCTCCTCATTTTTTTAATGCAAATATGCATATGTAAATGTAGACTATATGTAGAATAATGAGAAGAGTCACTAAATAAAGCTAAAAAGAGATAAGGGAACGATCTTACCATGGTGGGTTGTCTCCCACCCAGCACTTTTCTTTAACGTCCTTAAGTTGGACGGTCCACTAGCTCAGTCGTCCACTGTGGGTGGGTCCTCCAAGAGGAAGATCTCCAGCTCCTTACTTTTCTTCATCTGCTCACCGTGATACAGCTTAAGGCGATGTCCATTTACCTTGATGAATTTAGAGCTCGAAGGATGACTTAGGTGAAAGACTCCGTATGGCTCTGCCTTCTCTACCCTATAGGGAACCTCCCATCGTGATCTCGGCTTGCCTGGCATGAGCCTTAGTCTGGAGTTGTAGAGGAGAACTAATTCCCCAGGTCTGAACTCTCTCCTTTTACTGTGCTTGTCATGCATAGCCTTCATCTTCTCTTTGTATAGCCTGGAGTTATCATACGCTTCTAGGAGAAGGTTCTCTAATTCTTGTAGCTGCATCTTCCTTTCAGCTCCGGTCCTCTCTAATCCCATGTTGATTTCTCTTACTACCCAAAATGTCTTGTGCTCTATCTCGACTGGGAGGTGACAGGCCTTTCCATAAACTAAGTGGAAGGGGCTCATCCCGATTGGTGTCTTGTATGCTGTCTGGTATGCCCAAAGTGCATCTTGTAGCCTGGTGCTCCAGTCCTTCCTATAAGGCTTGACTATCTTCTGCAATATGCGTTTTATCTCTCTGTTAGACACCTCGGCTTGCCCATTAGTCTGGGAATGGAAAGCTATTTCTATCTTGTGAAGGATGCCATGTTTCTTCAGTAGGCCTGTTAATCTCCTGTTACAAAAGTGAGTGCCTTGATCACTCACGATTGCTCGTGGTGATCCAAAGTGATAGATAATATGATTTCTAATAAAAGAGACAACAGTGTTAGCATCATCAGTACGGGCAGGAATTGCTTCCACCCATTTAGAAACATAATCTACAGGTAACAATGTGTATGAGAAACCGTTAGAGTTTGGAAACGGACCCATGAAGTCAATGCCCCAAACATAAAAAATTTCACAGAATAG
>NC_029774.3:36161003-36183165 GCF_000817695.3 Arachis duranensis
TTGGTAACTCTTGAGTTATCAAACTCATTGTTGGCTGAAAATTGGAATTCTTCAAGAATTGATTCGAAATCCAATAACTCTAACTTTTCCCAAGGAAAGACTGGGACTTGAGGATTCGAATTAATTCATTCACTTGACTTACCTTCATAGTTAGAGGTTAACAAAGTGGGAGAAAAATCCAATTCTCATCACAATTGATAAGGATAACTAGGATAGGACTTCCAGTTCTCATACCTTGCCAAGAGTTTATTTTACAGTCAATTATTTATTTTACTTGTCATTCATCATAATTGTTCCTCATTCTTAAAACCCCCAACTTACAAACTCATAACCAATAATAAGAACATACCTCCCTGCAATTCTTTGAGAAGACGACCCGAGGTTTAAATACTCGGTTATCAATTTTAAGGGGTTTGTTACTTGTGACAACCAAAACTTTTGTACGAAGGGATTTCTGTTAGTTTAGAAGCTATATCTACAACGCGAATATTTTTATAAATGTAAATAAATAAATTCCAACCAATAAATTAGCACACTATTGCAGCTCCTCGGTAACGACGCCAAAAATTAACATGGCGGAAATTGGCCGATTAAGAATTTATAGAGAAAACAGCGTTGCAAGTATAGTTCTCAACCGACTAAAATCCGCTTATCAATTTAGAAGGGGTTGTCACCAAATTTAGAAATAAAATACTCGGAGTATGAATCCCAAGTCGTCTCCCAACGAGTTGCAGAGAGAGTGCTATTTAATGATCAGAGGTTTTCTAAGAAATTTTTGAGTTTGAGAAATAGAGAAATAAATGATTGAGAATTTATGTAATTCAAATAAAAGCCTTGACCGAGAGAAGATTAAATGGAAGTTCTATCCCTGTTGAATTTTCCCAAGTGTAATAATAAAAGGGTTGTTATCCTACTTAGTTATCCCTTATATAATAAGAGAAAGTCAAGTAGCTCTCAAACTAATCCTATCGCTTGCGTCCTATTCCTTTCCTAAGAAAGGATAAGAGTCGAAGACAGGAGAATTAGCCAACAACTTCCAATTAATATTGACACTTGAGCATTCTAACTCAAGGTTTTCCTTTTAATCAGCTCCCAATCAAGTTAGGGACTCCATTATCATGAATATAACTTTCACAGAATTAAGAGAGGAATAAAAGGAAGACATGATAATTAATAACTAAAAATCTATTAAAAGTAAAAATGGTTTTTGTATTAATAAATTCCAAAATTATGAACATACTTATCTAAACAGAGTCAATGGGCAATTAAAGAGTAAAGGAATAGAGAAGCAAACTAGAATGATGAAACTCCAACGGAGGTAATGAATCTTCTCAATATCCAAAGCAAAGCATTAAAACTCTAAAACTATGAACATGAAGAAAACCTAGAGGAAGGAGTAGTATTCTCTCTAGATTCCAAACTAAACTAAAACTATGCAGAATGAGAATGTCTATTGAGTCTCTGCTATTTTCTTGCTCTAGTCTGTGTTTCTAGGCCGAAAACTGGGTCTAAAACTGGCCTGAAATCGCCCCTAGCGATTTTTGTGATTTTTGCAAGTCTCGCATATCACGTGTGCACGCCAGATGCGCACGTGTGTCGATTGTGCTTTTTGCTTTTCGCACGTCTGTGCCAGGTGCGCGTGCACGTCAATATGTGAATGCGCTAATGTGCACGCGCGCACCGCTCCTCGCTGGTCAACTTCTTTGTTTCCTTGCGTTCCTTCCATTTTTGCAAGCTTCCTTTCCATCCTCTAAGTCATTCCTGCCCTATAAAGCCTGAAAACACTTAACACACAGATCACAGCATCGAAGGGTATAAAGGGGAATTAAAAATATATAATTTAAATGTCTAGGAAGCAAGTTTTCAACCATAGAATAAAATTGGGAAGGAATTGTAAAATTATGCAAATCATATGAATAAGTGAGTAAAGAGTTGATAAAAACCACTCAAATTAGCACAAGATAAACCATGAAATAGTGGTTTATCAATGTGCTTAGATAATTCTGCAGGTGGTTCACTGCACAAGAAGAAGACACCATAGGAGACTATTGAGCTGATTGAACTGGTTGCTAGTAACCAATATTTATACTCATCTAACAGGAATTCTGTGAACTCTGAGGCTTCTCAGAAGAAGGGTGTCATGGAAGTAGAAGCTCTTAATGCTATTCTTGCTCAGAACAAGCTTATGTCTCAGCAAATAAGTCTACTTACTCAACACCTGGGTGGCATGCAAGTCTCAGCTAACACCCAAAATCCACCTCAAGAGGACTCCAATGACATGGCAGGAAATTTAGTGCAAAATAATAATTATGATTATGCTCAATCCTCTTCTGAACAGGTCAATTACATAGTGAGTGGTTCTAGAAATCCCAATAATGACCCCTATTCTCAGACATACAATCAAGGATGGAGAAATCACCCAAATTTTGGGTGGAGAGACCAACCTCAGAGACCTCATAATTTCAACAATAATTCTCAGGGCGGCTTCCAACAGAACAATTACAATAACCGTCAATTTCAGTCTCAGCAGTAACAACAGCCCCAGCAGGCTAACTCTAAATCCTAAGAAGATTCTAATTGGGAGATGATGAGGAGTTTTATGCAGGAAACCAGAGCCTTCATTAGAAACTTGGAAGTGCAAATGGGCCAGCTGAGCAAGCAAATACCTGAGAGGTCTGCAAGTACATTACCAGGTGATACAGTGGTGAACCCAAGAGAAGATTGCAAGGTTAATCAGTTGAGAAGTGTTAAAGTAGCTGGCTCTGAGACTAAGGCCAATAAAGAATTAGTTGGAAAAGAAGCTCCAGAGGAGAAGAAGGAAGAAGTAGAGCACACCCCTCCTAAGCGTGCAGACAACCCATTCCCTGATTCTCTTGACACTTACCCCACCTTACCAAAGGCTCCTGAATACAAGCCAAGAAATGCCATATCCTCAGAGGCTTTAGAAGGCTTCCAAAGAAAAGCAGTTCTCTAAATTTTTAGATGTCTTCAAGAAGCTGCAGATCAACATTCCTTTTGCAGAGGCTCTTGAACAAATGCCTCTCTATGCTAAATTTAAGAAAGAATTGTTGACCCACAAAAGGAATTGGAAGGAACAAGAAACAGTGGTGTTAACCAAGGAATACAGTGTCATTATTCAACATAACCTTCCTAATAAGATGCCAGACCCAGAGAGCTTTGTCATTCTTTGCACCATTGGAGATATCACCATTCAGAGAGCTTTATGTGACCTTGGAGCTAGCATCAATCTAATGCCACTTTCAGTGATGAAAAAGCTTCAAATTGAGGAGGTAAAATCCACCGTATTTCTCTTTAACTTACTGATCTTTCTGTTAAATTACCTGTGGGTGTTGTTGAGGATTTACTTGTTAAAGTAGGACCATTTATTTTTCCTGTTGATTTTGTTATATTAGACATGGAAGAGGAGGTAAAATCCTCTATTATACTTGGTAGACCCTTTTTAGCTACAGGTAGAGCTCTGATTGATGTGCAAAAGGGTGAATTAACCCTAAAGGTCAATGAAGAATAGGCAGTCCTAAATATTTTTGAGGCTCTCAAACACCCTAATGATTCTGAAGGGTGCATGAAAATATATGTTATTGAACCACTTGTTCAAGAGGTATTGAAAGCTGAGGAGCTTGATGACATTATGGATCTTGTTTCTAAGTATGAATTAGTTGAAGTTGATGATTCACCACCCCAGAAGGCTATGGTTTACACGCCTAAAGCAGAGGAGGAAGCCCCCAAGCTTGAGCTCAAACCTTTACCTCATTCTCTGAAATATGTGTTCTTGGGTGAAAATGATTTATATCCAGTGATTATTAGCTCTTCCTTGAAGCCTGAAGAGGAAGAGGCGCTTGTTTCAGTGCTCAAGAGCCATAAAACAGCTCTTTGGTGGACCATTAGTGACCTGAAGGGGATTAGTCCAACCAAGTGTATGCACAAGATCCTTCTTGAAGATGATGCTAAACCAGTTGTACAACCACAAAGGAGACTCAATCCAACCATGAAAGAGGTGGTCCAAAAAGAGGTAATAAAATTATGGGAAGCAAGTATTATTTACCCTATTTCTGATAGTCCTTGGGTAAGTCTTGTGCAGGTAGTTCCCAAGAAAGGAGGGATGACAGTGATCCAGAATGAAAAGAATGAGCTTATTCCTACAAGAACAATCACAAGATGGAGAATGTGTATAGACTATAAGAGGCTCAACACTGCTACAAAGAAGGATCATTTCCCCCTGCCTTTCATTGATCAAATGCTTGAGAGGTTAGCTAGTCATGCTTTTTATTGTTTTCTAGATGGATATTCTGGATATAATCAAATTGCAGTGGACCCTCAAGATCAAGAGAAGACAGCATTCACATGCCCCTTTGGAGTATTTGCCTACAGGAGAATGCCGTTTGGACTCTGTAATGCTCCAGCAACTTTTTAGAGGTGTATGCTTTCAATTTTTTCTGACATGGTTGAAAAGTTCATTGAGGTATTTATGGATGACTTTTCTGTTTTTGGTAATTCTTTTGAATCCTACCTTAAGCATTTATCTCTCGTCTTAAAATGGTGTCAAGAATCAAACCTTGTTTTGAATTGGGAAAAATGCCATTTTATGGTCACAGAAGGTATTGTTCTTGGACACCGGATTTCAAGTAAGGGGATTGAGGTTGACAGAGCAAAGGTGGAGATAATTGAAAAATTACCACCACCAGCAAATGTTAAGGCAGTCAGGAGTTTCTTGGGTCATGCAGGATTTTATAGGAGATTTATAAAGGACTTCTCTAAAATTGCTAAACCATTGAGCAACATGTTGGTTGTTGATGTTCTTTTTGTCTTTGATTTTGATTGTCTACATGCTTTTGAAACTCTGAAAGCAAACCTTACCTCTGCTCTTATTATAGCTCCCCTTGACTGGGATTTACCATTTGAATTGATGTGTGATGCCAGTGATTTTTCTATAGGAGCTATTTTAGGCCAGAGGCATGGTAAGCTTGTACATGTCATTTACTATGCTATTCGGGTATTAAATGATGCACAAAAGAATTACACAACTACAGAAAAGGAATTATTAGCTATTGTGTATGCTGTTGATAAGTTTAGGTCCTATTTACTTGGTTCTAAGGTTATTATTTATACTGATCATGCTGCTTTAAAGTACCTTCTAACCAAACAGGATTCTAAACCAAGATTAATCATATGGGTGTTGCTCCTTCAGGAGTCTGATATTGAGATAAAAGATAAGAAAGGGTCAGAAATTCAAGTAGCTGACCATCTTTCCAGAATTGAGCCTGAAGCAGGAGTACAATCACCCATAGCTGTGACTAAGACATTTCTGGACGAGCAATTATTTCTCATTCAGCAAGCTCCATGGTTTACAGACATTGCAAATTATAAAGCCATGAATTTCATTCCAAAGGAGTACAGTAGGAAACAAGTAAAGAAGCTATTGACGGATGCAACGTACTACATTTGGGAGGAACCAAATCTTTTTAAGAGGTGTTCAAATGGTATCATTCGGAGATGTGTCCCAGATGAAGAGACACAGCAGATTCTCTGGCACTGTCATGGTTCAGATTATGGAGGCCACGTTGGTAGTGAAAGAACAGCTACAAAGGTCCTTCAAAGCGGATTCTACTGGCTGACTCTCTTCAAGGACGCAAGAGCATTTGTGAAGCACTGTGACAGATGTGAAAAAGCCATGAATCTCCCTGCCAACAATAAAATGCCACAGCAGGGGATTCTTGAGGTTGAGTTATTTGATGTGTGGGGTATTGACTTCATGGGACCCTTTCCACCCTCACATTCAAACAACTATATTCTAGTGGCAGTTGATTATGTGTCCAAGTGGGTAGAAGCTGTGGCTCTACCTACCAATGAGGCCAAGGTAGTCATGAGCTTTCTTCAGAGATATATCTTTAGCCAGTTTGGTGTCCCGAGGACATTCATTAGTGATGGAGGAAGCCATTTCTGCAACAGATAGCTGGACTCTCTTCTGCAGAGATATGGAGTCCGTCATAAAGTGGCAACCCCCTATCACCCTCAGACAAGTGGACAGGTTGAAGTTTCCAACAGGGAGCTTAATAGGATTCTAGAGAAGACCGTCAGTATTTCAAGAAAGGACTGGTTTAGGAAGCTTGATGATGCTCTCTGGGCATACCGGACAGCGTACAAGACTCCCATTGGCATGTCCTCTTATCAGTTGGTCTATGGCAAAGCCTGTCACTTGCCAGTTGAGTTGGAGCATAAAGCTTACTAGGCAATCATGTATCTGAATCTTGATTCAGAAGCTGCAGGAATTAAGCAAATGCTCCAGTTAAATGAGCTTGATGAATTCAGATATTCAGCTTATGAGAATGCCAAGCTCTATAAGGAGAGGACCAAGTTATTACATGACAAGAAGATTGCCATCAGAGTATTTGAGCCTGGACAGAAAGTGCTGATGTATAATTCAAGGCTCAAATTCTTTCCCGGGAAGCTAAAATCCCGGTGGTCAGGACCGTTTGTGGTTACCAGAGCTTCACCATATGGTTATGTGGAAATACAGGAAGAGAATTTTGACAGAAAATTTACAGTGAATGGCCAGAGGTTGAAGCGCTATTTGGGAGGCGAGATTGATCGCCAGAGGTCTGCTCATCTGCTGAATTAGCAAAATTGACTGTCAAGCTAGTGACGTTAAAGGAGCGCTTGTCGGGAGGCAACCCGATAATTTTGTATCCTTAGTTATTTTCGT
The DNA here is from genome assembly GCF_000817695.3 of Arachis duranensis. Lineage (NCBI taxonomy): Eukaryota > Viridiplantae > Streptophyta > Magnoliopsida > Fabales > Fabaceae > Arachis > Arachis duranensis. Next base: position 36,167,725 of record NC_029774.3, read on the forward strand.
AGCAGTAGTTTTCTTATTTATTTGATATTTATTAAGTTCTATCTGATCATGCAGCTATTTTAGAACAGGAACTAAACACTTCAAAAAAAAAAGGGAGAGAAGCAAGAAACTTACTCGAGAGATGAGCAGGAGTGGCGCTGGAATCATGCTCTCCGTACAAGCAAGTTCATGCGTACGCGTCCATGACGCGTGCGCATCGCTTGTGCATCTCAGACGCGTACGCGTGACCTTGAAAATCGGCGTAAATAGGTGTCTGGGCAGAGAGTTGTACTAGCTTGAGGCTGGAAGTGTGCCTTGTGCACAAATATGCTTACACGTGCGCGGTCATGATGCGTGCGCGTCATTTGCACTTTTGACACTCCACACGTACGCGTCAAGTACGCGCACGCGTGGATGAGTAAAATCAGCGTTAAAGGTGTTTTGGCCAGAAGGTTATGCTGGTGTGGGGCTAGAACTATGCTGGGCGCACAAGCCCCACCACGCGGACGCGTTCGTGTCATTTTCCCATCCTGGCCTTCCACGCATACGTGCTCTTGACACGTTCATGTCATTTTCCCATCCTGACCTTCCACGCGTACGTGTCACTTGAAGTTCGTGCGATCCATGCATACACGTGCCTCACGCGTATGCGTCGCATGCGAAGCCCAATTAAACCACCTCAGCGCCTGATTTCAAATCATCCACCTCCCAAATCCTAATTCTCTCTTATTCTTTTATCCTTTTATTCTTATTTTATCATACTAATTAATTTTCTTTCCCTCTCTATTTTCAGTTCTTCTTTGCTTGAGGACAAGCAAACCTTTAAGTTTGGTGTTGACGCTTTGCTTATGGCTTTTCTATTTAGCACCAAAGGGAGATGAATGTGCTTCATGAAGGAATGAGATGACCACCAGTATAGCTGAGGTGGTTGAGTTCCTTTCATTCTATTTCTCTTCTGTTCTTATTTTGTTGTCTTCTATTTTCTGTTGCTTTGATTGCTCGCATGATCTTTAGTACTTTTAGTTAAAAAAATTGTCTCATGTATTTCTCACTAAAGCTTGAATTCAAAAGAAAAAGAAGTAATGTATTGCATGAGAAATTGAGTTATATTTAAGAGTAGTCTTATTTACTTAAATGTGGTGGTATTATTTGTGATTTTGAATACATGATATGAACAGTGCATAGTTGAATTTGAATTAAAGGATGTTGATGTACAAGGAACAGAAATCTAGAAAGTTATTATGAATTCAATGAAATAAGCAAAAGTTCAATCCTTGAAGCAAAAGAAACAGCAAAAGAAAAAAAATATATATATATAATAATAAAAGCAAGGTCCAAGGCTTTGAGCATCAATGACTAGGGAGGTCGAACACGATTAAAATCTCAAAGAGTTATTTCCCTAGTCATATGCTTGTGGTGTGATTGTGTCAAGTAATCCTTGAGACAAAACACTTAGAGTCATGACCAAGTGCGTTTAACAGAGTATGCCAAAGGCTTTGAGCACCATTGTCTGGGAGTAACTAAAAGGAAAATCAGAACTTAAAGGAAGTTCCCCAGTTAAGTGCTTGTGGTGTTTCTGTGTCAAGTAACCCTTGAGACAAAACATTTAAAGTCACAGCCAAGCTCAAGGTGCAAAGCACCAAAGAAAAATAAATTAAAGAAAATTATGCTATGTTCAAGGATTAAACTGGAGTATAAAGATCAGAGAATTCATAATATGATCCGGATTCTAATTCTGAATGACATTGACATTCCTCTAATTCAAAGGAGAGTGAGATGCCAAAACTGTTCAAGATTACAATGAATAAACCCTATTTTAAGAATAGACTTGAGCTTAATCGAATTCTCATTCTCATACAAATTCACATCCTTAGCCTATATTAGTTTGGTTGCTTGAGGACAAGCAATAATTCAAGTTTGGTGTTGTGATGCATGAGCATCTTTCTTGTCTTTTCCTAGTGAATTTGCAATCAATATGTTAAGTTTAATCTAGAATAAATTGTCTTTTAGCCACTATGGATGCTACTTTGAGTTTTGTGCAATTATGTTTATTTTAGGTAGTATTCAGCTGGAATTGATGAAGTTTCTGCAGCACAAAAAAATTTAAATGAGATGACAGCGAGGAGCGACGCGCACATATACCTAACACGTGCGCATGATTTGGAGCTTTCCATGGTGACGCGGGCGCGTGGATGGCGCGTATGCGTGATTTGAAGATTTATACGTGTACGCATGACACGCGAAGAAGACCATCGACGCGTACAAGTGACTGACGTGTACGTGTGACATGCGCCACGTGCAGAAAATACAGAAAAACGCTGGGGGCGATTTTTGGGCTGTTTTTGACCCAGTTTTCAGCCCAGGAAACACATATTAGAGGCTGCAGAATGGAGGACTCAAGGGAACACTTCCTATTACTTCCCAAGTTAGGCGTGGGTCCTACGAAGCAAGTGGTCCCCATCCATCACTTGAAGACTTGCTGATTGCCATAATTAATTCTGATTTAAATTTAAATATTATAGGAAAAGATATTAGTTTAGATATTAGATTTTAAATTAATTAGGATTAGATATAAAAGATGTTAGGATTCTATACCAATTAACATTTCGTATTCCACAGTTTACCTGAATCCTAGTTTTCTTCTCTGAACCATGAGCAACTAAACCTCCATTGTTAAGGTTAGGACCTCTGTCTATTGTATGGATTGACATTATTACTTTTCTATTTTAATTCATGTTTTGATTTATATTTCAAGAATTGTTTTCGTTCTTTATTCTATGAATTTGGGTGGAACGGAAGAATGACCCATGTTCTAATTGAGTTCTTGTATAACTTGGAAAAGCTCTTTACTTGAACAATAGCTTGAAAACATATTCTCCTAAATTTCTAATTATTTGTATTTAACAGGATACGTGACATATAATCCTCTTATATTTGGATAATTAGGATTTTTGTGGCATATAAACTGGAATTTGATCATCACCCACTAATTGGAATTAATTGACCAAGGAATTGACAGTTAATGAATTTTAGAGGAGACTAGGAAGGTCTTAAGGAATTAGGGTCTAGTCACATATAGTTTGCCATGAATTAAATCTTGCATGATTAAAATAGTTAGTAAGAAGAGTCAATCCAGAAAATAGATAACTCTGAAACCTTAACTGTTTGCTCCAATATTTTATTCTCGACTTATTCACCTGCTGTCTTCAAACTCTTAATTTACTATATAATGCTCTTTGAACATCCAACACTCTTTTCTATTTGCCTAACTAAGTGGTTTAGCCAACCATTATTGCTTGATCTATCAATCCTCGTGGGATCAACCCTCACTCACCTGATGTATTACTTGGTACGACCCGGTGCATTTGCTGGTTAGTTTGTGGGTTATAAATTACCACACCAGAAATCACTGATGATTATATCATACGTTTCAAAAATGGTAGAAGTAGATGTTATGTGTCATTTCCTGAGAGTGAAGTAGTGAAAGTAGCAGTTATGGGGTTAGGATTTTATATGCATCGAAAGCTGTTAAATGTGCATATTCCTGACTTAGCCCATTTGGCTGAAAGGGTTCGTTACATCGAACTTCTGAAGAATGAAAAGGAAATATATGAAAATGAAAATAGGTTAAAGAATAGACCTTTTACTCGAAAGCAAAAGGTTGCTTATTTGGCCATGGAATCCTCGGAGGAGGAGCCCGATTTAGAAGCAGAGGTTGATTTGGCCAAACTTAAAAAGGATCCTCCTTATGTTTGTTCTTTGCTTAAAAAGCTCCCGGGTAATGAAAAGTCGAATGATTCAAAACTGAAAAGTGGAAAAAGATACAGTTTTGATATTTCAAAATCTTATCAGGCTTTTTATGTGTTGCTTAAAAATAAACAGTTAATTTTGTCCGAGGGAAGAACTTTACTTTCAGTGAAAGATTTAAAAGGGAAACCTTATTGTAAGTTTCACCAAGCAACTAGTCATTCGACTAAGAACTGTGTTCGTTTCAGGGATCTTATACAGGAGGCCATTATGGAGGGATGTTTAAAGTTTGATGATGGGAAAAAGGAGATGAAGGTTGATTCTGATCCTTTTGATGTTGAGGCTAGTTTTGCTGAGCCATGTCTCGGTGTGAATATGGTCAGAATGTCTTACAATTTTGATGTGGATTTGGGTGATTTTGAATCACAAGTTCGATCTGTATATCCTCGTGTGGGGGATGGTTTGTTGGATTTCTTGGTGCAGCAAAAGCTCAAAGATTGGGACGTATCTCTGTGTCCTTGATGCTATGCTGTGTTTGACGCTGAGGCTGCAGTGATCTTTGAAAAAGGAAGGATGAAAAAATAATTGCCTCGTAAAGAGGAGCAGGCTCGTCAGAAGCAACCAATTCGACGAGGGAAGGACAAAGCTCTAAGGCTCCTCAGCAAAATGCTATCGCACCAATAAGCCATTCTCAGACTATAGGAGTTCAATGGATTCAGAATTGTCAAGAATTCCATAATCGAGATGCTCAATATAGGCGGAATCCACAGTGGGGACATTGAGACCTCCTCGTGGCTAGTATCCTTACTAGTGTGTCCGAGCCAGAGGGTACCCAGGGGGTAGAGGACCCGGTATACTTGCCGATCTATCTGTGTGAAACGTGCGGAACCAGTTTCGTGCACCAGTAGTATTCGTATTTCTATTAATTAAGCCATTAAATAAATTCAATAAATTTGAGTAAAAATTTTATCAATAATTTTTTATTATCATTAAAATAAATGGTTAAATTTATCTCTGAAAGATTATCTCTTTTTAAAATTAGTCCTCAATTTTTTTTAATTAAATTTGTTCTTTAAAAAACTTTAAATTGGTCACTTAGTTCTTGTTTTGTCACTTCCATTGCTCATATTGATCGAGTTTGTTGATATAGTATATTAAGTGGCATCACAACATATTTGATAATCCTAATTGACTAGTAATAGTACAAGTTTATAAAATTATATTAAATCGGTCTCAAATTGAAGAATTTTAATGCCTCAAGATCCTTCTTAATTTGGGATTGATTTGATCTAACTGCATAAATTTATTTGATACTAACTAATTAGGACTGTCAGGTATGTGTTATGGTCAATGTAGAATGTCACATTAAAAAATTTTAACGTTGTCAATAATAGAAGTGACGAAAGGACTAATGTAACTAACTTAAAAGTTTTTACAGGACGAATTTGACTAACAAAATCTTTCGAAAACTAATTTAGAGAGCGAGTAATTTTTTCAGAGATGATTTTAAACATTTACTCATTATTAAAATTTAAATTTTCTTAGTGTACAAAACTACAAATAAACCTATCAAAATATGAAAAATATTATATGCATCACCTTTTTGTATATATGTGTTTTTTTTATTTTTAGCAAATCGATGGTGGTTCGATATCTAATGGTCTGGTAGCGAAACCTACTCCTCTTTGCAGGTACCAATTTTTTAAAAGTACATCAAAGTGTCTTTGATTAGATGGCTATCGAGATAAAAAATAAACTAAAATTTGTAAAATAATAAAGACATGAAAAAATAAGGTTTTTGAAAAGAAAATGTACTGAAATCGAAAAATTACGTTAAAGTTTAAAGAAAGCAATAAAGTGCCTTCGACTGGGTCAGAGGACTTTAGCATAAAATTTAAAGGTGCAGGAATATAAATTGGACAAGGGAAATTAAAGAAATGCTTGAAAGATAAATTTACTTGAAAATTAAAGTTTACAAGAAGATAAACCGGAAAGGTAAAAATATGGAAGGAACCATACAAAAAAGAAACTCGATCGCCGACTCAGGAATTCGCAGAGGATGTGAGTGTGCTTGAGTGTTTTCTGAGTTAAAGTTCTAACCCTTATTCCCTAAAACTTTCTAATATTTATAATCTACCTCCGTAACTGTCAATTAATTACAAGATGCAATCTTGAATGCACACTGCTTGGTAACCGTTCCCGCCCTTTGGTTGACGAATGCTTTACTTATAAATTCTCCACATGGTAAATGCCTTCAACTTCTCCACTTATGTAACCGCTCGATCTACTTTTCGAAATAACCTATTCGATTACTCTTTCAAACACTTGACCAACTAAGCTTGTTCAATCCAATAGAGTGTTTCGAAATTGAATCCACATTGAGTACCTCCAGTCAATGCTTGCACATGTATCTTTTCAAAAACTACTCATATCTTCGACCTCTTTACTACTTCAACCCAACTTACCTTAATCGAAAATATTTTTCGATCAACAAAATGCCACCTAGGATTAATGTGTTTTCCTTCGACAACATTATTGGAAGATGAAACACTTAATCCAAATTCAAATTTTAATCTCTTAAATCAGTAATAATTACCATTTAACTTCCTCATTAATACTGATCCACTCGACACATTTTCCGAGACTTACGCTTTCTCTTTCCACTACTTCGCCTTCTTCGCAAAGTTACCTCTTTTTGCATTCCTCATACAATAACGGCTACAGTAACACTTCCTTTAAATTCAACATTTTCGCCCTTATTCAATTTCCAAACCCTTGCTTTCTGAATTCCTCTTGCATCAATCTTTTACACAACCTTTATCTTTTCAAACTTCCTTTTTCTTTGTTCTGCAATGGCCGCTTCTTCTTCTCACGCTACTACCCAAGAAAAGGGTAAAGGTCCCACGGTAGCACCACCAGCTCCACCAGTCCTTCATGTGCTGAATCAAGTCAATGATGAAGTCATTGATGATCCTCAACTTCAAATTAATGATACTAGAATCTTGATCCCTTTCACAGTGGGTGCAGATACTCATTGTTTCCTTAGGCCTGTCGAATTCTGGTGCACGAAATTATGATCTGAATGGCGCCAACAACTTGGTACGCACGATTGTAATATCACTCTTTTTCATAACTTCGCATAACTAACCAGCAAATGCATTGGGTCATCCAAGTAATAAACCTTACGTGAGTAAGGGTTAATCCCACGGAGATTATCGGCTTGAAGCAAGCTATCGTCACCTTGTAAATCTCAGTCAAGCGGATTCAAATGGGTTATGGAGTTTTGATAATTAGAATATAAATAAAATGTAAAATAAAGATAGAGATACTTATGTAAATCATTGGTGGGAATTTTAGATAAGTGTATGGAGATGCCTCATTCCTTTTGAATATCTGCTTTCCTACTGCCTTCATCCAATCCTTCACACTCCTTTCCATGGCAAGCTGTTTGTAGGGGGATCACCGTTGTCAATGGCTACCGTCCATCCTCTCAGTGAAAATGGTCCAACTATGGGTTATGTAGGACTAATCATCTGTCGGTTCTCGATCGTGTAGGAATAGGATTTACTATCCTTTTGCGTCTGTCACCACGCCCTACAGTCGTGAGTTTGAAACTCGTCACAGTCATCCCATCCCAGATCCTATTCGGAATACCACAGACAAGGTTTAGACTTTCCGGATCTCAAGAATGCTGCCAATTGATTCTAGCTTATACCACGAAGACTCTGATCGAAAGGAATTGAAGGCTCTGTTGTCAGGAGAGGCAATCAAATGCATGGACCAGAAATCCAAAAGATACACATTCAAGCTTGTTTTCATGTAGAACGGAAGTGGTTGTCAATCACGCATTCATGAGTGAGAATGGTAATGAGTGTCACATAATCATCACATTCGTCATGTTCTTGTCTGCAAATGAATATCTTAGAATAAGAATAAGCATGAATTAAATAGAAAATAGTAGTAATTACATTAATACTCGAGGAACAGCAGAGCTCCACACCTTAATCTATGGTGTGTAGAAACTCCACCGTTGAAAATACATAAGAACAAGGTCTAGGCATGGCCGAGAGGCCAGCCTCCAAAACGTGATCAAAGGATCGGAAGGTAATCCAAGATATAAATACAATAGTAAAAGTCCTATTTATACTAGACTAGTCACTAGGGGTACAGAAATGAGTAAACGATGCAGAAATCCACTTCCAGGCCCACTTGGTGTGTGCTTGGGCTGAGCATTGAAGCTTTCACGTGTAGATCCTTGGAGTTGAACACCAGTTTGTAACTTGTTTCTGGCATTTAACTCTGCTTTGCAACTTGTTTCTGGCGTTTAATGTCAGAATAGGGCAGAAAGTTGGCGTTAAACGCCACTTTGTGTCGTCTAAACTCTGGAAAAGTATAAACTATTATATATTGCTGGAAAGCCCTGGATGTCTACTTTACAACGCAGTTGAGTGCACGTCATGTGGATTTCTGTAGCTCGAAAATTTCAATTCGAGTGCAGGGAGGTCAGAATCCAACAGCATTAGAAGTCCTTTGTCAGCCTTTGAATCAGATTTTTGCTCAGGTCCCTCAATTTCAGCCAGAAAAATGCACAAACTCATAGTAATGTCCAGAAATGTGAATTTTGCTTAAAAACTAATAAAAATATACTAAAAACTAGCTAAATCATACTAAAAACTATGTAAAAACAATGCCAAAAAGCGTATAAATTATTCGCTCATCACAACACCAAACTTAAATTGTTGTCCCCAAGCAACTGAAAACAAAATAGGATAAAAAGAAGAGAATATACAATGAATCCCACAGTATCAATAAAACTTAGTTCTAATTAGATGAGCGGGGTTTGTAGCTTTTTGCTTCTGAACAGTTTTGGCATCTCACTTTATCCTTTGAAATTCAGAATGATTTACATCTATAGGAACTCAGATTTTTAGATAGTGTTATTGATTCTCCTAGTTTAGTATGTTGATTCTTGAGCACAGCTACTTTATGAGTCTTGGCCGTGGCTCTAAGCACTTTATTTTCCAGTATTACCACCGGATACATAAATGCCACAGACACATAAATGGGTGAACCTTTTTAGATTGTGACTCAGCTTTGCTAAAGTCCCTAGTTAGAGGTGTCCAGAGTTCTTAAGCACACTCTTTTTGCTTTGGATCACGAATTTAAACACCCAGTCTCAAGCTTTTCACTTGGACCTTCATGCCACAAGCACATGGTTAGGAACAGCTTGATTTAGCCGCTTAGGCCAGGATTTTATTCCTTTGGGCCCTCCTATCCACTGATGGTCAAAGTCTTGGATCCTTTTTACCATTGCCTTTTGGTTTAAAGGGCTATTAGCTTTTTCTGCTTGTTTTTTCTTTTTCTTTCTTTTTGTTTTAATTTTCGCCACTTTTTTTTCGCAAGCTTTCTTATTCACTGCTTTTTCTTGCTTCAAGAATCAATTTCATGATTTTTCAGATTATCAATAACATTTTTCTTTGTTCATCATTCTTTCAAGAGCTAACAATTTTAACATTCATAAACTTCACTATCAAAAAATATGCACTGTTCAAGCATTCATTCAGAAAACAAAAAGTATTGCCACCACATCAAAATAATTAAACTAATTTCAAGATAAAATTTGAAATTCAAGTACTTCTTTTTCTTTTGTAATTAAGGACATTTTTCATTTAAGAGAGGTGAAGGATTCATGGAATTATTCATAGCTTTAAGACATAGACGATAGACACTAATGATCATGTAATGAAGACATAAACACAGACAAACATGAAGCTCAAAAACCAAAAACAGAAAATAAATAGACAAGGAGATTAAGGAATGAGTCCACCTTAGTGTGGGTGGCGTCTTCCTCTTGAAGAACCAATGGAACGCCTAAGCTCCTCTATGTCTCTTCCTTGCCTTTGTTGCTCATCCCTCATAGCTCTTTGATCTTCTCTAATTTCATGGAGAATGATGGAGTGCTCTTGGTGCTCCACCCTTAGTTGGTCCATGTTGTAACTCCAGCCTTCCAAGGAGGTGTTGAGTTGTTCTCAATAGTTGTGTGGAGGAAATTGCATCCCTTGAGGCATCTCAGGGATTTCTTGATGAGGATCCTCCTCATGCTCTTGTTGAGGTCCATGAATGAGCTCTCTTGTTTGCTCTATCCTTTTCTTAGTGATGGGCTTGTCCTCTTCAATGAGGATGTCTCCTTCTATGTTAATCCCAGCTAAATTGCATAGATGACAAATGAAATGAGGAAAGGCTAACCTTGCCAAGGTGGATGACTTGTCAGCCACCTTATAGAGTTCTAGAGGTATGATCTCATGAACTTCCACTTCCTCCCCAATCATGATACTATGGATCATGATGGCCCGATCCACAGTCACTTCAGATCGGTTGCTAGTAGGAATGATGGAGCATTGGATGAACTCCAACCATCCTCTAGCCACAGGCTTAAGGTCTGGTCTTCTTAATTGAACCGGATTGCCTCTTGAGTCTCTTTTCCATTGAGCTCATTCCACACATATGTCCATGAGGACTTGGTCCAACCTTTGATCAAAGTTGACCCTTCTAGTGTAGGGGCGTGCGTTTACTTGCATAATTGGCAAGTGGAATGCCAACCTTACATTTTCCAGGATGAAATCTAAGTATTTCCTCCGAACCATTGTAAGCCAATTCTTTGGATTCGGGTTCATACTTTGATCATGGTTCCTAGTGATCCATGCATTAGCATAGAACTCTTGAACCATTAGGATACCGAATTGTTGAATGGGGTTGGTGAGAACTTTCCAACTTTTTCTTCGGATTTCATGTCAGATCTCTGGATACTCATTTTTCTTGAGCATGAAAGGGACCTCAGGGATCACCTTCTTCTTGGCCACAACTTCATAGAAGTGGTCTTGATGGACCTTTGAGATGAATCTCTCCATTTCTCATGACTCAGAGGTGGAAGCTTTTGCCTTCTTTTTTCTCTTTCTAGTGGTTTCTCCGGCCTTAGGTGCCATAAATGGTTATGGAAAAACAAAAAGCAATGCTTTTACCACACCAAACTTAAAATGTTTGCTCGTCCTCGAGTAAAAGAAGAAAGAAAGAAGGAGGAGAAGAAGAAAATGGAGGAGTTGGAGGGAGATAGTGGTTCAGCCAAGAGGGGGGAAAGGTGTTTGTGTTGTGTGAATATGAAGGAGTAGTGAGGGATTTATATAGGGGTGATGGGAGGGTTAGGATTCGGTCATTAGGGTTGGGTTTGAGGGAAAAGTGTTTGAATTTGAAAGAGAGGTAGGTGGGTTTTTGGGGAAGAGATATGGAGGTGATTGGTAAAGAGAATATAGGGAAGAGGATATGATTTGATTGGTGAGTGAGAGAGAGAGAGAGGTGGAGTAGGTGGGGATCCTGTGGGGTCCACAGATCCTGATGGGTCAAGGATGTATCATCCCTGCTCCTATTAGGCATACAAAACGCCCTTGCTGTGCAATCCTGGCGTTTAACGCCAGACTGCTGCTTGTTTCTGGCATTAAATGCCAGTTTTTATTCCTTTCCTGGCGTTAAACACCAGGTTGCAACCTGTTTCTGGCGTTTAACACCAGATTGTTGCTTCTTTTTGGCGTTTAATGCCCAGAATAGTGCCAGTAAGTTCCTCCTCTAGGGTGTGCTATTTTTAATGCTATTTTTTATTTTTCTTGAATTTTTGCAATTGTTTTTGTGACTCCACATGATCATCAACCTAAAAAAAAGAAAATACATAGATAAATAAAATTGGGTTGCCTCCCAATAAGCGCTTCTTTAATGTCAATAGCTTGACAGTGAGCTCTCATGGAGCCTCACAGATGTTTAGAGCATTATTGGGACCTCCCAACACCAAACTTAGAGTTTGAATGTGGGGGTTCAACACCAAACTTAGAGTTTGGTTGTGGCCTCCCAACACCAAACTTAGAGTTTGACTGTGGGGACTTTGTGTGACTCTGCATTGAGAGAAGCTTTTCTTGCTTCCTCTCCATGGTTACAGAGGGAGATCCTTGAGTTTTAAACACAAGGTAGTTCTCATTCAATTGAAGGACCAACTCTTCTCTGTCCACATCAATCACAGCTTTTGCTGTGGCTAGGAAGGGTCTTCCAAGAATGATGGATTCACCCTCATCCTTCCCAGTGTCTAAGATTATGAAATCAGCAGAGATGTAAAGGCCTTTGACCTTTTCTAACACGTCCTTTACCTATCCATAAGCCTTTTTCATGGATTTGTCTGCCATCTCTAATGAGAATGTGGCAGCCTGTACCTCAAAGATTCCCAATTTCTCCATTACAGAGAGTGGCATTAAGTTTATGCCTGACCCCAGGTCATACAGAGCCTTCTTAAACGTCATGGTGCCTATGGTACAGGGAATTAAGAATTTACCAGGATCCTGTTTCTTTTGAGGTAAAGTGTGCTGAACCTAGGTATTCAGTTCATTAATGAGAAATGGAGGCTCATCCTCCCAAGTCTCATTACCGAATAGCTTGGCATTCAGCTTCATGATTGCTCATAAATACTGGGCAACTTGCCCTTCAACAATGTCTTCATCTTCTTCAGAAGATGAATAGTCATCAGAGCTCATGAATGGTAAGAGGAGGTTCAATGGAATCTCTATGGTCTCTAGGTGAGCCTCAGATTCCTTAGGTTCCTCAATTGGGAACTCTTTTTTGTCCAGAGAACATCTCATGAGGTCTTCCTCACTGGGATTCACGTCTTCCTCCTCCTTTGTGCATTCGGCCATACCAAGTAAGGTTATGGCCTTGCACTCTCTTTTGGGATTCTCTTCTGTATTGCTTGGGAGAGTACTAGGAGGAGTTTTAGTGACTCTTTTACTCAACTGGCCCACTTGTGCCTCCAAATTTCTGATGGAGGACCTTGTTTCATTCATGAAACTTAGAATGGCCTTAGATAGATCAGAGACTATGTTTGCTAAGCTAGAGGGACTCTGCTCAGAATTCTCTGTCTGTTGCTGAGAAGATGATGGAAAAGGCTTGCTATTGCTAAACCTATTTCTTCCACCATTATTAAAGCCTTGTTGAGGCTTTTGTTAATCCTTCCATGAAAAAATTTGGATGATTTTTCCATGAGGGATTATAGGTGTTTCCATAGGCTTCACCTATGTAATTCACCTCTGCCATTGCAGGGTTCTCAGGATCATAAGCTTCTTCTTCAGAAGATGCTTCTTTAGTACTGTTGGATGCATTTTGCAAACCATTCAGACTCTGAGAAATCATATTGACTTGCTAAGTCAACATTTTATCCTGAGCCAATATGGCATGCAGAGCATCAATTTCAAGAACTCCCTTCCTCTGAGGCATCCCATTACTCACAGGATTCCTTTCAGAGGTGTACATAAACTGGTTATTTGCAACCATGTCAATGAGTTCCTGAGCTTCTGCAGGCATTTTTTTCAGGTGAATAGATCTACCTGCAGAATGGTCCAATGACATCTTAGACAATTCAGACAGACCATCATAGAATATATTCAGGATGGTCCGATCCATTCTGAAAGCATGTCAGAAGGACACTTTTTGGTCAGTTGCTTGTATCTCTCCCAAGCTTCATAGAGGGATTCACCTTTCTGTCTGAAGGTTTGAACATCCACTCTAAGCTTACTCAGCTTTTGAGGAGGAAAGAACTTGGCTAAGAAAGTCGTAACCAACTTATCCCAAGAGTTCAGGCTATCTTTAGGTTGAGAGTCCAACCATACTCTAGCTCTGTCTTTTACAGCAAAAGGGAAAAGCATAAGCCTGTAGACTTCAGGATCAACCCCGTTGGTCTTAACAGTATCACAGATCTGCAAGAATTCAGTTAAGAACGGAAAAGGATCTTCTGATGGATGTCCATAAAACTTGCAACTCTGTTGCATCAGAGAAACTAATTGAGGCTTTAGCTCAAAGTTGTTTGCTCCAATGGCAGGGATTGAGATGCTTCTTCCATGGAAGTTGGAATTTGGTGCAGTAAAGTCACCAAGCATCTTCCTTGCACCTCCACCATTGTTATTGGTTTCGGCCATCTCTACTTCTTTTTTGAAAATTTCAGTAAAGTTCTCTTCAGAGTGTTGTGTTTTAGCTTCTCTTAGCTTCCTCTTCAGAGTCCTTTCAGGTTCCGGATCAGCTTCAACAAGAATGTTCTTATCCTTGCTCCTTCTCATGTGAAAAAGAAGAGAACAGAAAAGAAAAGGAATCCTCTATGTCACAGTATAAGGATTCCTTTATTTGAGTAGAAGAAGATAAGAATAAGAGAAGAATTCGAACACAAAAAGGAAGAGAGGGTTCAAATTATAAGAAGAAGAGAATTGTTAGTAAATAAATAAATAAATAGAAGAAGATGAGAGAGAGGAGTTTTTGAAAAATAATTGAAAGGAAAAGAAAAATATTTTTGTTTTTATTTTAAAATTATAGTTAGAATTCGAAAATTAAGAGGAGAAATAAAATTAAAATTAAAATTTAAAACAAATAGTTAATTAAAAGAATTTTTGAAAAAGAGGAAGGTGATTTTCGAAAATTAGAGAGAGAAAAATAGTTAGGTGGTTTTGAAAAAGATAAGAAGTTAGAAAAGATTTTGAAATTAAAGTTTGAAAAAGATATGATTTGAAAAAGATATGTTTAAAAAGATATGATTGAAATTTGTTTTGAAAAATATTTGATTTATAAAATCAGAATTAATGTCTTGACTCACAAGAAATCAAAAGATATGATTCTAAAATTTAAAGTTTGAATCTTTCTTAACAAGAAAGTAACAAACTTGAAATTTTTGAATCAAATCATTAATTGTTAGTATAATTTTTGAAAATAAAAGATAAAATTAAGAAAAAGATTTTTGAAAATCAATTTTAAAGAATTTTTGAAAATAACAAAAGGAAAAAGAAAAGATTTGATTTTGAAAAAGATTTTGAAAAGATAGGATTTTTGAAATTGAAATCTTGACTTGACTAACAAGAAACAACTAATTTTTAAAGATTTTTGACTAAGTCAACCTAAAGATTTCGAAATTTATGAGTGAAATAAGGAAAAGATATATTTTTTATTTTTGAATTTCAAAACCAATGATGCATGCAAGAACACTATGAATGTCAAGATGATCACCAAGAACACTTTGAAAATCATGATGAACATCAAGAACTTATTTTTGAAAAATTTTCAAGAAAAGAAAAACATGCAAGACACCAAAATTAGAGATTTTTCATGTTTAGACTATAATAATTCTAAAACGCATATGAAAAACAAGAAAAGACACAAAACAAGAAAATATGAAAATTGGTGCACGAAATTGTGATCAATACTTTTCACAACTCTAATAATCCCCGGTAATGAATCCAAAAACTTGGTGTTCAATACCATGGCATAAACACAACTTCGCACAACTAACCAGCAAGTGTACTGGGTCGTCCAAGTAATAAACCTTACGCGAGTAAGGGTCGATCCCACAGAGATTATTGGTATGAAGCAAGCTATGGTCACCTTGTAAATCTTAGTCAGGCAAACTCAAATGGATATGGGGTGATATACGAATAAAACATAAAGATAAAGATAGAGATACTTATGTAATTCATTGGTAGGAACTTCAGATAAGCGTATGAAGATGCTGGTCCCTTCCGTCTCTCTGCTTTCCTACTGTCTTCATCCAATCCTTCTTACTCCTTTCCATGGCAAGCTTATGCAAGGGTTTCACCGTTGTCAGTGGCTACCTCCCATCCTCTAAGTGGAAATGTTCAACGCACCCTGTCA
>NC_029774.3:36183416-36183623 GCF_000817695.3 Arachis duranensis
ACATCAAATCTTGGGCAAAGTATGGACTATCATATATTGCTGGAAAGCCCAGGATGTCTACTTTCCAACGCCGTTGAGAGCGCGCCAATTGGGCTTCTGTAGCTCCAGAAAATCCACTTCGAGTTTAGGGAGGTTAGAATCCAACAGCATCTGCAGTCCTTTTCAGTCTCTGAATCAGATTTTTGCTCAGGTCCCTCAATTTCAGCC
>NC_029774.3:36188389-36189870 GCF_000817695.3 Arachis duranensis
TTCTTCTTCTTTGAAGATTTCTGTTAGGTCCTCTACAGAGAGTTGTGCCTTAGCTTCTCTTAGTTTTCGCTTCAAGGTCCTTTCAGGTTCAGGATCAGCCTCAACAAGAATGCTTTTGTCTTTGCTCCTGCTCATATGAAAGAGAAGAGAACAAGAAACTATGGAATCCTCTATGTCACAGTATAGAGATTCCTTAAGGTGTCAGAGAAAAAGAAAAAATAGAAGACAGAAGTAGAAAATTCGAACTTATCAAAGAAGATGGAGTTCGAATTTTGCATTAAGGAATAGTGTTAGTCCATAAATAGAAGGATGTGAAAAAAAGGGAAGCAATTTTTGAAAATTAAGTGAAGGATTTTGAAAACATTTTGAAAAACACTAATTGATTTTCGAAAATAAAAGTGGGAAAGAAGTAAAGTGATTCTTGAAAAAGATTTTTGAAATTAGAAATCAAAAAGATTTGATTGAAAGTTATTTTGAAAAAGATGTGGTTAAGAAGATATGATTGGTTTTAAGAAAAATATGATTGAGAAGATATGATTTGAAAAACATTTTAAAAAGATTTGATTTGAAAATTAAAAACTTGACTAACAAGAAAAGATATGATTCAAACATTAAACCTTTCTCAACAGAAAAGGCAACATATTTGAAATGTTGAATCAAATCATTAATTGATAGCAAGTATCTTTGAAAATGGAAAGAAATTGATTTTGAAAACATATTTGAAAAAGATTTGATTGAAAAAAAGATTTGATTTTGAAAAACTTTGAAAATCTGAAAAAAAAATTGCATTGAAAACAGAATCTCCCCTCTGGTGCCATCCTGGAGTTAAACGCCCAGAATGGTGCACATTCTGGCGTTTAACGCCCAAAACTCTACCCTTTTGGGCGTTAAACGCCCAACCAGGTACCCTGGCTGGCGTTTAAACGCCAGTCTGTCCTTCTTCACTGGGCGTTTTGAACGCCCAGCTTTTTCTGTGCAATTTCTCTGCTGTATGTTCTGAATTTTCAATTCTCTGTATTATTGACTTGAAAAGACACAAATTAAAAATATTTTTGGATTTTTTATAATAAGGAATAATCAAAATGCAACTAAAATCAAATAATAATGCATGCAAGACACCAAACTTAGCAGTTTGTATACTACTGACACTAATGAGAATGCATATGAGACACATAAACACTCAAGTCAAGAGAATTCAAAGATCAGAGTAAGAAATCATCAAGAACAACTTGAAGATTAATGAAGACATATGCATGAATGCAAGAAGAACAGAAACATGCAATTGACACCAAACTTAACATGAGACTCTAGACTCAACAAGAAACATAAAATATTTTTGGTTTTTATGATTTTGTAAAATTTTTTTGTGCTTTTTTGAAAATTAAGTGGAAAAGAAAATAAAGGTATCAAAATTCTTAATGAGAATTCCAGGAATCATGCAATGTTAGTCTAAAGCTTCAGTCTAAAGAAATTAGACATGG
>NC_029774.3:36190063-36190517 GCF_000817695.3 Arachis duranensis
TTCAGTTGTCCAAACTCAACAATCCCCGGCAACGGCGCCAAAAACTTGGTGCACGAAATTGTGATCAATACTTTTCACAACTCTAATAATCCCCGGTAATGAATCCAAAAACTTGGTGTTCAATACCATGGCATAAACACAACTTCGCACAACTAACCAGCAAGTGCACTGGGTCGTCCAAGTAATAAACCTTACGCGAGTAAGGGTCGATCCCACAGAGATTGTTGGTATGAAGCAAGCTATGGTCACCTTGTAAATCTTAGTCAGGCGGATTCAAATGGTTATGGAGGATTACTGATTAAAAGATGAATAAAACATAAAATAAAGATAGAGATACTTATGTAATTCATTAGTGAGAAATTCAGATAAGCGTATGGAGATGCTTTGTCCCTTCCGTCTCTCTGCTTTCCTACTGTCTTCATCCAATCCTTCTTACTCCTTTCCATGGCAAGCT
>NC_029774.3:36191542-36210648 GCF_000817695.3 Arachis duranensis
GCATGGACTCTAACAAACAAAAAATGCATATGAAAAACAACAAACAACACAAAACAAGAAATCATCAAAATCAAACAACAAGACTTGTCAAGAACAACTTGAAGATCATGAAGAACACCATGCATGAGTTTTCGAAATTTTTTTTTTAGAAAAATAAAAATATGCAATTGACACCAAACTTAAAACTTGACCCTAGACTCAAACAAGCAACACAAAATATTTTTGGTTTTTTATGATTTTATTAATTTTTTTTGAATTTTTTGAAAATAAATTTTGGAAAAATGCAAACAAATAAAAAAATTTTGAAAGATTTTTGAAAACTTTTTGAAAAGAAAATTACCTAATCTGAGCAACAAGATGAACCGTCAGTTGTCCAAACTCGAACAATTCCCGGCAACGGCGCCAAAAACTTGGTGCACGAAATTGTAATCTCAATGGCACCAACAACTTGGTATGCACAATTGTAATATCACTCTTTTTCACAACTTCCACAACTAACCAGCAAGTGCACTGGGTCGTCCAAGTAATAAACCTTACGTGAGTAAGGGTCGATCCCACGGAGATTGTCGGCTTGAAGCAAGCTATGGTCACCTTGTAAATCTCAGTCAGGCGGATTCAAATGGGTTATGGAGTTTTGATAATTAGAATATAAATAAAACATAAAATAAAGATAGAGATACTTATGTAAATCATTGGTGGGAATTTCAGATAAGTGTATGGAGATGCCTCATTCCTTTTGAATCTCTGCTTTCCTACTGCGTTCATCCAATCCTTCACACTCCTTTCCATGGCAAGCTGTTTGTAGGGGGATCACCGTTGTCAATGGCTACCGTCCATCCTCTCAGTGAAAATGGTCCAGCTACGGGTTACGTAGGGCTAATCATCTGTCGGTTTTCGATCGTGTAGGAATAGGATTTACTATCCTTTTGCGTTGTCACCACGCCCTACAGTCGCGAGTTTGAAGCTCGTCACAGTCATCCCATCCCAAATCCTACTCGGAATACCACAGACAAGGTTTAGACTTTTCGGATCTCAAGAATGCTGCCAATTGATTCTAGCTTATACCACGAAGACTCTAATCGCAAGGAATTGAAGGCTCTATTATCAAGAGAGGCAATCAAACGCATGGACCAGGAATCCAAGAGATACACATTCAAGCTTCTTTTCATGTAGAACGGAAGTGGTTGTCAATCACGCGTTCATGAGTGAGAATGGTGATGAGTGTCACATAATCATCACATTCGTCATGTTCTTGTGTGCGAATGAATATCTTAGAATAAGAATAAGCATGAATTGAATAGAAAATAGTAGTAATTGCATTAATACTCGAGGAACAGCAGAGCTCCACACCTTAATCTATGGTGTGTAGAAACTCCACCGTTGAAAATACATAAGAACAAGGTCTAGGCATGGCCAAGAGGCCAGCCTCCAAAACGTGATCAAAGGATTGAAAGGTAATCCAAAGATATAAATACAATAGTAAAAAGTCCTATTTATACTAGACTAGTCACTAGGAGTACATAAATGAGTAAATGATGCATAAATCTACTTCCGGGCCCAGTTGGTGTGTGCTTGGGCTGAGCATTGAAGTTTTCACGTGTAGAGGTCTTCCTTGGAGTTGAACGCTAGTTTGTAACTTATTTCTGGCGTTTAACTCTGCTTTGCAACTTGTTTCTGGCGTTTAACGCCAGAATAGGGTAGAAAGCTGGCGTTAAACACCAGTTTGCATTGTCTAAACTCGGACAAAGTATGAACTATTACATATTGCTGGAAAGCTCTGGATGTCTACTTTCCAACGCAGTTGAGAGCATGCAATGTGGATTTCTGTAGCTCCAAAAATTCCATTTCGAGTGTAGGGAGGTCAGAATCCAACAACATCAGCAGTCCTTTGTCAGCCTCTGAATCAGATTTTTGCTCAAGTCCCTCAATTTTAGCCAGAAAATATCTGAAATCACAAAAAAATACACAAACTCATAGTAAAGTCCAGAAATGTGAATTTTGCTTAAAAACTAATAAAAATATACTAAAAACTAACTAAATCATACTAAAAACTATGTAAAAACAATGCCAAAAAGCATATAAATTATCCGCTCATCAAATTCCTGGAGAGGGCGAATAAGAAATCACCTTTCTTCCCTTGTGCTCAGGGGGTAAGATTTATTGATCAACTAGGCCCTCAATATCTCTTTTTTCATTAATAAAAAACCCTTCAGGAATAATCCAAAAGATTAATCCTTAAGGTACCGATTTCATGGCCTGGCTGCAGCACCTTGCCTCTACAAAAAGTGCTACTTGGGGGGCTCTGGGGATTCAGGAACTCCCTTGGATGATTGGAGCTGTAACGTGTTTCTGGAACAGGACAACCAACAATTTCCACCTTCCTTGTGGAATGATTAGAATGTCTCTCTTGGATGTGGCCGCTATTACAGGACTTTCCCATAAATCCTCCAGACTACACTCCTGACATGCAACTAAGACACCAGTACAACATTGCCCCTACTAGTTCTTATAGTGATTTCATTGCTTATCACATGGGCAAAGAGGGCACTGCTATCACAAATGATGAGCATGTAGCCTTTCTATTCTATTGGTTAAATGCCATCATTTTTTGTTCTCGAAGTGTCCAGATGTCAAAATTTTTCCTGCCTCTGGCTACTCTTCTTCATGAAGGAAATACCCTCAATTTGGCGAAGCTTCTTCCAGGGCATGTTTTCGAAGAGCTTTGTCAATTTGTGCATTGTCTTCGAGACAATAATCTGATCAGTATTGGTGGCCCCCTCTGACATCTCCAACTATGGCTTAATGCCATTTTCGAAAAGTATATGACAAAGCTTGGAAGTGGTGCTACTGACAAGCCACACATCGAAGGCTTCTGATTAGCTGACTACAAGCCAAACTTCCCAGATACACAATCGGACGAAGACCAATTTTGGGTTGTTTTTTCTCTTTTCCATTCTTGTAGAGATTTCTATAATGAAAACCTCAATTTCTCCCCCTTTTTGTGTCAAAATTGTGGTCCTGCATGGCTCGATCGCTTGCTCTTTCCACATGATACTGAGGAAAATGAACTAGCTAATCGAAACTGGTCAACCTTGCTAGCTGTTCAAGTAATTCCTACAAGGCAACCCCAACACAAAAAAGAAAAGTTCAAGGTGACCCTGTACGCTCCTCACTTTATAGCTAGGCAACTGGGATTCTCACAGGCCATTCAAACCCCTTTTCCTTGAAACAGCAAGCCACTTTGCTAGATCACTCTGACTTCTCAAAGTGACCTTGATTTCTTCCTCGCAACAAATCAACAACACAGGAAACATTTCAATTTTCTTGTTTATGATTGCTGTTCATACATCACCAAGTCCTGTCTCGAATAGTGGATTGCTTACTACTCTAGGTACAACCGTACTTTAGAGGAAATTCAGCAATCTGCCTTTCGAACAAACCCTGCTACTGAAGGTTCTCCCAAAAAATCTCAAAAAAGAAAATCTCACACCACAGCCTCCTCTCGAAAGCCACAACCTAGCTAAAAGCCGAAGGAATCCTACCCGGACTTCCAGAAGGATAACTATTTTTACACATACCTATGTACTTCGAATTAGAATATTTCAAAAATCATATCTATCTAACAATTCTTGATTTTGATTTTTCTATCAATTACAATTACAACCATCAAGTGAAAGCTCTGATGGAAGTGAACAAACCACCCGGAACATTCTTGCTGCCTGACGAACGGATTTCTATCGGTAAAGAAATTCACAAATATAATTGCGTTGTAAGTATTAGATTCTAAACCAACAGAAAATCCTTTCGTACAAAAGTTTTGGTTGTCACAAGTAACAAACCCCTGATAAAATTGATAACCGAAGTATTTAAACCTCGGGTCGTCTTCTCAAGGAATTACAGGGAGGTGTTTTTATTATTGGTTATGCAAAGGTATACTTTGGGGTTTTCAAAAGGGTTGAACAAGTAATGTAAAATAACAAGTAGTTAAAATAATAACTAATAAAGCTCTTGGCAAGGTATGAGAACTGGAAGTCCTATCCTAGTTATCCTTATCAATTGTGATAAGAATTGGATTTTTCTCCCACTTTGTTAACCTCTAACTATGAAAGTAAGTTAAGTGGATGAATTGATTTGATTCTTCATGTCCTAGTCTTTCCTTGGGAAAGGCTAGAGTTATTGGAACTCGAATTAATTCTTGAAGAATTCCAATTTTCAATCAACAATGAGTTTGATAACTCAAGTGTCTCCAATGACTCAACGAAAGTCAAAAGGGAAAAATCTAAATTATTTATATAAATAAAAGAAAGCAATCATAATTCTAAAATACCTCAAATTATATTAAATGAAGGTATCAATTCTAACATGGAAAAGTTCATAAATTAAATTGGGAAAATAAACAAAAGGAACATTGAACCTGGAACTTAGAAGAAATTGTAAGTTGAAATAATAAAAAATCCTGAATCCTTTAAGAGGAATCCTAATCCTAATCCTAAGAGAGAGGAGAGAGTCTCTCTCTCTAAAACTACATCTAAATTATGAAAAGTGAATTATGATCTGATTCTGATCCACTCCCAGCCTCTAATCTGTGTTTTCTAGGCTGAAAATTGGGTCAGAAACAACCCAAAAATTGCTGGGGATGAAATTTGCCACGTACAGGTCGCGGCTCATGCGCGCGTATGCGCCAGGTGTGCGTGTGCACAGATGGGCTTTTCGCCAATGAGCGCGTGAGCGTGCTTTGCGTGTGCGCGTCCTTAAACGCCAGATCAACTATAGCAAATTATATATTATTGTGAAGCCCCAGGCATTAGCTTTCCAACGCAATTGAAACTGTGTCATTTGGACCTTTGTAACTCATGTTATGATTGATTTAGTACCAGGAGGTCAGGCTGATAGCTTTAGCAGTTTCTTCAGTTTCTTGTATTCCTTCCACTTTTGTATGCTTCCTTTCCATCCTCTAAGCCATTCCTATCCTGTAAATTTTGAAATCACTTAACACACATATCAAGGCATCGAATGGTAATAAGAGATGATTATAAATAGCAGAATTAAGGCCAAAGAAGCATGTTCTCAATCATGGCACAGAATTAGGAAGGAAAATGTAAAACATGCAAATAGTATGAATAAGTGTGCAAGGACTTGATAAAAACCACTCAATTGAGCATAAGATAAACCATAAAATAGTGGTTTATCACTGCCTCCTCTAAATCAGAGGATATAGCTGATTCAGACCCTGGTCCTCGGTTAATTCGAAAGCCAAGACTCATTCTAGTAACATCATCATTTCTAAACAAATTTCATTTGTGTTGGAATAAATCTTAACTTATAATTGTGTACCTTTTATATCAGCCTACCACTGCTACTCACTTAATCATATCTCCTGTGGCACCTGATCAACCACTGCTGCAACAACACCTTGATCTGGGACATTCCATATCTCATGATTCAATTTAAGTTACGGGGTCTGTTGAACCACTACAAGTTGCTTTTCCTTGTCCCCCTGGAACGCAGATGATTGATTTGACAAAAGACCTTACGCAGCATTCTCCAATACAAACTCAAATCTTTGGACCAACCTCACCTAACAATCAGGCTGCACTTTCTGCTAAAAACCAAATGGCCCCAGACTCTGACTCTGTCTCTCGAGTTGCTGAGACTACCAATTCAGATTCACCTTGATCCAGAGTCTTAGAAACTCCCCAGGGATTCTCTAGTCCCCCTCAACAGGCTGAATTCCAAACACCTCCTAGTCAAGAGTCTAAAAACTTGGGCACTTCTACCACACCTACAAGTGCTACATTGGCTAACCTGATTTCTGTCTTAAATCGAGTTATCCAAGAGGACGAAGTGCCTGTTCCTGCTCCAACACTTCCTAGACCTTCTTTATCCAGTCCTCTATTCAAGTTGGATGTTGATACTCGAGAGCAGCTTTGGTCACTTCTTAAACTCTTGGATCATCCACCTGCTGCATGGATCAAGGATACCCTTCTCAACCAAATTTTATCTGATCTTTTGAATTCTACCTTTGAATTTCTGGCTTCTAGTCCGTATTCTGCCATAATTCAACAATTCAAACAACTTGCCAACAACAGTGTAGCTTTTCAGAATAAACTCCAAGAGATCGAAAACGAAGAGGCTAAGATCAAAACTGAAGTAGATAATTGTACCTCTGCTCTTCAACCAAAAAAAGCTTCTCGTGAAGAGTTCGATCTGAGAATTTCTCATGCTATTTCTATTCAAGATGTTTATGACAAGGAAGAGATAAGACTCGAAACAGAATTGACCTAAATTAATGAAAAGCTTGCCAAAGTACGTGAGAGATAGGCTAAAATAGGTGTACCTCTGACTACTGCCCAACAAGAACAACAACAAATCATTCAAGAAATTGTTTCTATTAAGACCAACCAAGAAGAATACAAGAAACAACTTGACAAAGTCCAATATGAAAAGTTCATGCATGTTGAACCACTTTCAACTCTGGATAACAATAGGGCAAAGCTACAGTCAGACTTGGCAAGACTCTTGGCACACCATCCCTCTTAGATTTCAGTATTGATTTCAGTATTTGTAGTGATTTTACTTTCTGTCAGACTTATGCACCTTGACTTCAATTTGGCAAACAAAAATATTGCTTTACATATTTCCCATTATTCAAATCAATTATATTTCTCGATTTGATATCTTTAATTCGATACGTATTTCCCAAATACAATCCTATCACTTGGAAAGGACCTTCCCAAGTATGGGACCATTTGCCAAGAAATCTCGATTTCTTTTCCATTGGCAAAATAACCTTTAAAACCAACTCACTTACACTGAAACACTTTTCTTTTATTCGACGATTATAACTTTGAGCAACACTTTCTTTTTGTCGAATTATACTCTCATGTGCCAGGATTCGCTCTAAATCTGATTCATTCAACTCATCAAACATTGCATTCTAGTAATCATCAACTGGCAAATCATTCTGTTTTGATACTCTCAAAGTATTCAAATTAATCTCTAGTGGTAGCACTGCATCATGGCCATAAACAAATTTATAGGGTGAAGTACTTGTTGACCCTTTTCGTGAATTTTGATAAGCTCATAATACTTGGCTTAAAGTTTCATGCCATGTTCGGGGGTTTATTCCCGATATGCCTCTTAATTAGACTTATCAAGATTTTATTTGCTACCTCCACCTGCCCATTAGCTTGTGCATAATATGGAGTTGAGGTAACCATATTGATATTCCTCGAGGCTACAAAATTTTTAATTCGCTGACCGGTAAACATAGTCCCTTGATCAGTGCTCAATGTTTGAGGAATTCCAAATTGATGGATAATATATTCCTCAATGAAGTCTATTATTTCATTTTGACCAACTTCTATTAGGGGAACTGCTTCAACCCACTTCGTAAAATAATCGATTGCTACCAAGATAAATTTATGCTGTTTTGATAAAGAAGGGTGAATTAACCTAATCAAATTCAAAACCCAACCTCTAAATAGCCATGGCTTTATTATCGAATGAAACTCAGATGCTGGAATCTGTTGTATCGAACCATATTTCTGACATTCTTGACATGCTTTTGCATAATTGATGCAATATTTTATCATAGATGGCCAATACACATGATTGCGATACAACACCCATTTCATCTTCTTTCCAGCTTGATGGGAACCACATATCTCATTATGGACTTCGCCCAAAGCAATATTTTGATCATCCTGACCTAAACATCTCGACAAACTCCCATCGATCCCTTTCTTATACAACTCATCAGCCATCAAGACAAAATTTATCGCCTACAATTTTATCCTTCTTTCAACTGAAGCACTAGGGTTTTTCAAATACTCAGCAATGGGTTTTCTCCAATCATCATCTCCCCATTCATCTATACACAAAGCCTCTCTTTCATTATCATGTACTAATATTTGATGGATACTAGCCAATTTTTTTAAGAGTCTTTGTGCTGATTCTATATCTCGAAGCAATCTGGGCTGATTCATTAGCATTTTCGTTATGAATCCTTGGGATGTGAACCAATGAAACTTTTCAAAAGGAGTTTAACAACTCCCAAGCAGTTGTTAAATATTTTTGCAACTTCTCATTATTGTATTTAAACTCCTTCGATAATTGCTTCAAAACCAACTGAGAATCCCCTAATACCTGGACTTCCAAAGCCCCTTTGCTAATTAATCTTTCAAGACCCAAAATCAAAGCTTCATACTCCGCCACATTATTCGAGCAGGGATATTTTAATTTGGATAAGAATTTTGATGGAGTCCCCTCTGGTGATATAATAAAAATTCCAAACCCTGCGCCATCTTTATGCTTCGATCCATCAAAATATAACTTCTAATAACAAACTTCAACGTCGATTACATTTGCCCCCTGATCATTCAGATCTTTTGAATTATCTACCAAAAAATCTGCAATGACCTGACCTTTCATAGCTTTGGCCGGGACATAATGTAAATCAAACTCTGTCAAGGCTGGCATCCATTTTCCTAAACGTCCTCGTAACATTGGAAAACTTAACATATATTTGATTAGATAAGTTTGTGCTATAACCTTCACCGATTTGGTCACCATATAACATTTTAGATTCATACAAGCATAATATAAAGATAAACACAATTTCTCCATCGGGGAATACCTTGTTTCGATATCAGTTAGAACTCGACTAAGGTAATAAACTGCCCGTTTATGCCCATTTTCATCATCATGGGCTAACATACATCCAATTGTGTTTATAGATGCTGCGATGTATAATTTTAAAGGCTTATACGGATGAACATTCGCCATAATCAGAGCTTTAGAAAAATGATTTTTAATCAAATCGAATGCTAACTGATGCTCATCTGTCCATTCAAACTGTGAGTCACTCTTTAGTTTTACTAAAGGTGCAAACACTCGAGTTCGATCAGAAAGATTCGATATGAATCTTCTAAGATAATTCACCTTTCCTAGGAAAGATTGCACTGCTTTCTTTGATTTAGGCGCAGGCAATGCTAATATTGCATCAGCCTTGCTTTTATCGATTGCAATTCATTTTTTATGAACAACAAAACCTAGGAAATTTCTAGCCGACACACCAAAAGCACATTTTAAAGGATTCATCTTTAATCCCTTCTTTCTCATAGTAACAAACACTTTTCTTAAGTGATCAATATGTTGACTCACTGAAATTGTTTTGACCATAACGTCATCCATATATACTTCCATAAATTTTCCAATAAACTCATGGAATATAGCATTCGTTGCTCGCTGATATATTGCACCAGCATTCTTTAAACCAAAAGGCATAACCACCCATTCGTAGGTGCCTAATGTTCCGGGACAACGAAAGGCAGTTTTGCACACATTATCTTCTGCAATGAAGATTTGGTTATATCCTGAATAACCGTCCATAAAACTTAAAATTTCATTTCCCGCTGTAGAATCGATCAACATATCTGCAATTGGCATAAAGTATTCATCCTTTGGAGTAGCATTATTCAAGTCTCGAAAATCAATGCATACTCTTTGATGAGCGGATAATTTATACGCTTTTTGGCATTGTTTTTAGGTAGTTTTTAGTAAGTTCTAGCTACTTTTTAGTACATTTTTAATATTTTTTTGGGGAAATTCATATTTCTAGACTTTACTATGAGTTTGTGTGTTTTTCTGTGATTTCAGGTATTTTTTAGCTGAAATTGAGGGAGCTGAGCAAAAATCTGATTTAGGTTGAAAAAGGACTGCTGATGCTGTTGGATTCTGACCTCCCTGCACTCGGAATGGATTTTTTGGAGCTACAAAAGTCCAATTGGCGCGCTCTCAATTAGGTTGGAAAGTAGATATCCAAGGCTTTCTAGAAATATATAATAGTTCATACTTTACGCGAAGATAGACGATGTAAACTGGCGTTCAACGCCAGTTCCATGTTGCATTCTGGCGTTCAGCGCCAGAAACAGGTTGCAAGTTGGAGTTGAACGCCAGAAATAGGTTACAACCTGGCGTTTAACTTCAGAAATAGCCCAGGCACGTGAGAAGCTCAAGTCTCAGCCTTAGCACACACCAAGTGGGCCCTAGAAGTGGATTTCTGCACCATCTATCTTAGTTTACTCATTTCCTGTAAACCTAGGTTACCAATTTAGTATTTAAAAAACTTTTAGAGACTTATTTTGTATCTCAAGACATTTTTAGATCTGAATTTGATACCCTTTTATGGCATGAGTCTCTAAACTCCATTGTTGGGGGTGAGGATCTCTGCAACGTCTCGATGAATTAATGCAATTATTTCTGTTTTCCATTCAAACATGCTTATTCCTATCTAAGATGTTCATTCGCGCTTCACTATGAAGAAGGTGATAATCCGTGACACTCATCACCTTCCTCAATCCATGAACGTGTGCCTGACAACCACCTCCGTTCTACATCAGATTGAATGAGTATCTCTTAGATTTCTTAATCAGAATCTTTGTGGTATAAGCTAGAATTGATGGCGGCATTCATGAGAATCCGGAAAGTCTAAACCTTGTCTGTGGTATTTCGAGTAGGATTCAAGGATAGAATGGCTGTGACGAGCTTCAAACTCGCGATTGTTGGGCGTAGTGATAGACGCAAAAGGATCAATGGATCTTATTCCGACATGATCGAGAACCAACAGATGATTAGCCGTGCTGTGATAGAGCATTTAGACCATTTTCACTGAGAGGATGAGAAGTAGCCATTGACAACAGTGACACCCTACATACAGCTTGCCATGGAAGGAGCCTTGTATTTATGAAAGTGAGGAAGCATTATGTTACAGAAATTCAGAAGACAAAGCATCTCCAAAACTCCAACATATTCTCCATTATTGAGTAACAATTATCTATTTCATGCTCTTTTATCTTTTACAATCGAGGCTAAAAAATCCTATTGGTATCCTGACTAAGATTAATAAGATAACCATAGCTTGCTTCAAACCAACAATCTCCGTAGGATTCAACCATTACTCACGTAAGGTATTACTTGGACGACCCAGTGCACTTACTGGTTAGTTGTGCGGATTGCAAAAGTATGATTGCAATTTTCGTGCACCAAGTTTTTGGCGCTGTTGCCGGGGATTGTTCGAGTTTGAACAACTAAAGGTTTATTTTGTTGCTAAGATTAGGAATAATTTATTTTTGTTGTTATAGAGTCATTAAATCTGAGCTCTTTATTTTCTTTTCAAAAATTTTTCAAAAATATTATTTTTCCTTATTAATTTTTAATTTTTATGTGAGTTTAGTTTTATATTTTAAGTTTGGTGTCAATTTCATATTTTATATTTTCCTTTAAATTTTTGAATTTGTGTTTTTTATTCTTCTTTAATCTTCAAGTTGTTCTTGTTTATTTTTCTTGTTTGATCTTTGGTTTTTCTTGTTCTGTGTTTTATTTTTCTTGTTTTTCTTATGCTTTTTCAAAACATTAGTTTTCAAAAAATTACTTTTAGTTATTAAAAACACCTCTTTAAAACACGTTACATTTATAGCTCAGTTGGCTAGAGCGTTGGCTTATGTTCTTGGCAATTGGGTATCTTCTTTTTAAAATCTTTTTCAAAAATAATTTTTCTTTGATTAAATCTTGTGCCAAACTTTAAGTTTGGTGTTTTCTTGTTAATTTTTCTTTAAGTTTTCGAAAATTTTAATTGGTTTTCTAAAAATTTTAAGTTTGGTGTTCTTTCTTTTGTTCTTGGTGTTCTTGTGAATCTTCAAAGTGTTCTTGAGTCTTTGTTGTGTTTTGATCTTAAAATTTTTAAGTTTGGTGTTCCTTGGTATTTTCCTCCAAAATTTTTGAAAATAAGGAGCATTAGATCTAAAAATTTTTAAGTCTTGTGTCCTTTGTGTGTTTTTCTCTTTCATCATAAAATTCAAAATTCAAAAAAAAATATCTTTTCTAACTACTTCTAAGCCATATTTTCGAATTTTTTTTATAAAAATTCAGATTTCAATTTTAAAATTTTTCAAATCTTGTCCTTTTAAGATTTAAAAAAATATCTTTTTTGAAAATATCCTAACCACTTTCTCTCTCCTCACTTTTTTGAAAATCTTCATAAAATATTTTTAAATTCTTTTCTTTATTTTATTTTTATTTTTATTCATTTTTAATTTTATTGTCGTCTTTATTTTATTTTATTATTATTATTTTGAAATTTTTATAAATAATAAAATAAATAAAATAAATTCACATCATCTCCCTTTCTCCATTATGGACTTAAGTGGAAATGAACAGTCCAGAAGGACTCTGGGGTCATATGCTAACCCCACTACTGCTTCATATAGGAGTAGTATATGTATACCCTCCATTGGAGTTAGTAGTTTTAAGTTGAACCCTCAGCTCATTATCATGGTGCAGCAAAGTTGCCAGTATTCCGATCTTCCACAGGAAGAACCTACAGAGTTTCTGGCACAGTTTTTACAAATTGCTGACACAGTACATGATAAGGAAGTAGATCAGGATGTCTACAGATTGTTACTGTTTGCATTTGCTGTAAAAGACCAAGCTAAGAGGTGGTTAAATAACCAACCTAAGGACAGCATAAAAATATGGAAACAACTGTTAGAAAAATTTCTGAATCACTATTTTCCTCCAAAACGGATGACACAGCTAAGGCTGAGCATTCAAGGCTTTAAACAAGGAGATAATAAATCCCTTTATGATGCCTGGGAGAGATACAGAGAGATGCTAAGAAAATGCCCCTCAGAAATATTTTCAGAGTAGGTGAAGTTAGACATCTTTTATTATGGGCTTACAGAGAAAGCTCAAATTTCTCTAGACCACTCATCTGGTGGATCTATACACATGAGAAAGACAATTGAAGAAGCTCAAGAGCTCATTGATATAGTTGCCAGAAATCAGCATCTGTACCTGAGCAGTGAACCTGCCATCAATGAAGAGGCTAAAACAGTAATTGCTGAACTCAGTCCTACAGAACAAGTTACTGAATTCAATCAGCAACTGGATTTTCTAACAAAATAGCTAGCCAAATTCAAGGAGATACTACAAGAAACAAGAATGGCTAATATGAATATGGAAGTACAGTTGAAGCAAACAGAACAGCAGTTATCAAGACAAATAACAGAAGAATGCCAAGCAGTTTAATTAAGAAGTGAAAAAACATTAAATACCTCACTTCAAGGTAGCAGGAAGCCAAGAAATGAGCAAATTACCCAAAATCCATCTGAGGACAGTAAGAGCCCAGAGAGGAATAATTCTGGCACTCAAACGCCAGAAAATGGGTGGAAGGCTGGCGTTGATCGCCCAAACCATGCTCAGTCCTGGCGTTCAACGCCAGAAACAAGCAAGGAATTAGCGTTGAATGCCCAAAGGAAGCACAGTTCTGGCGTTCAGACACCAGAAACAAATAAGGAGTTGGCGTCTAACGCTACTCCAGCTTCCACCCCGGGCATTCAAATGCCAGTGGGAGATCAGACATATACAAGTGCTGATAGCAACCCCTCTAAAAAGGTTTCTCAACCCACATCTGTAGGTAATAAACCTACAGCAATTAAGGTTGATGAATACAAATCCAAAATGCCTTATCCTCAGAAATTCCGCCAAGCGGAACAGGATAAGCAATTTGCCTGCTTTGCAGACTATCTCAGGACTCTTGAAATAAAGATTCTGTTTGCAGAAGCACTTGAGCAAATACCCTCTTATGCTAAGTTCATGAAAGAAATTTTAAGTCATAAGAAGGACTGGAGAGAAACTAAAAAAGTTTTCCTCACTGAAGAATGCAGTGCAGTCATTCTGAAAAGCTTCTCAGAAAAGCTTAAAGATCCCGGAAGCTTTATGATACCATGCACATTAGAGGGTACTTGTACCAAGCAAGCTCTATGTGACCTTGGGGCAAGTATCAACCTAATACCTGCATCTACTATCAGAAAGCTTGGTTTGACTGAAGAAGTCAAACCAACCCGGATATGTCTCCAACTTGCTGATAGCTCCATTAAATACCCATCAGGCATGATTGAAGACATGATTGTCAAGGTTGGGCCATTTGCCTTTCCTACTGACTTTGTGGTGCTGGAAATGGAGGAGCACAAAAGTGCAACTCTCATTCTAGGAAGACCTTTCCTAGCAACTGGACAAACCCTCATTGACGTCCAAAAAAGGGAATTAACCCTGAGAGTCAATGAGGGTGAGTTTAAGTTGAATGCTGTCAAAGTTATGCAGCATCCAGACACCCCAGACGACTGCATGAGCATTGATATTATTGACTCTCTGATAAAAAAGGTCAATATGACTGAGAGTCTCGAATCAGAGCTACAGAATATCTTTAAAGATGCGCAGCCTGATCTGGAGGAACCAGAGAAAATAATAGAACCTCTGAAAATCCCTCAGGAAGAGGAAAAACCTCCCAAACCCGAGCTCAAACCATTACCAACATCCCTGAAATATGCATTTCTGGGAGAAGGTGATACCTTCCCTGTAATCATAAGCTCTACCTTAGAGCTACAGGAAGAGGAAGCACTAATTCAAGTGCTAAGGACACACAAGACAGCTCTTGGGTGGTCCGTCAGTGATCTTAAGGGCATTAGCCCAGCCAGATGCATCACAAGATCCTATTGGAGGGTGATGCTAAGCTAGTGGTTCAACCACAGAGGCGGCTGAATCCAGCCATGAAAGAGGTGGTGCAGAAGGAGGTCACTAAATTACTAGAGGCTGGGATTATTTATCCTATTTCTGATAGCCCCTGGGTAAGCCCTGTCCAAGTCATCCCCAAAAAGGGAGGAATGACAGTGGTTCATAATGAAAAGAATGAACTGGTTCCTACAAGAACAGTTACAGGTTGGCGTATGTGTATTGACTACAGAAGACTCAATACAGCTACCAGAAAGGATCATTTTCCTTTACCATTCATAGACCAGATGCTAGAAAGACTAGCAGGTCATGATTACTACTGCTTTTTAGATGGCTATTCATGTTACAACCAGATTGTAGTGGATCCCCAGGATCAAGAGAAAATAGCATTCACATGTCCATTTGGAGTATTTACATACAGAAGGATGCCATTTGCCCTGTGCAATGCACCTGCAACCTTTCAAAGGTGCATGCTCTCTATTTTCTCTGATATGGTGAAAATTTTTTTGGAAGTCTTCATGGATGACTTTTCAGTATTTGGAGACTTATTCAGCTCCTGTCTTGACCATCTAGCACTTGTTCTACAGAGGTGCCAAGAGACTAACCTGGTTTTAAACTGGGAGAAATGTCACTTTATGGTAACTAAAGGAGTTGTCCTTGGGCACAAAATTTCGAACAAGGGAATAGAGGTGGATCAAGCCAAGGTAGAGGTAATTGAAAAATTACCACCACCTGCCAATGTTAAGGCAATCAGAAGCTTTCTGGGGCATGCAGGATTCTATAGGAGGTTTATAAAAGATTTTTCAAAAATTGCAAAACCTCTGAGTAATCTGCTAGCTTCTGACACGCCATTTATCTTTGATAAGGAGTGTCTGCAGGCGTTTAAGACTCTAAAAGCCAAGCTGGTCACAGCACCAGTCATCTCTACACCAAACTGGACATTACCATTTGAATTAATGTGTGATGCCAGTGATCATGCCATTGGTGCAGTGTTGGGACAGAGGCATGACAAGCTTCTGCACTTCATTTATTATGCCAGCCGTGTTCTAAATGATGTGCAGAAGAACTACACAACCACAGAAAAGGAATTGCTTGCAGTGGTTTATGCCATTGATAAGTTCAGATCCTATTTAGTAGGATCAAAAGTGATTATGTACACAAACCATGCTGCTCTTAAATATCTACTCACAAAGCAGGATTCAAAACCGAGGCTCATAAGATGGGTGTTGCTTCTGCAAGAGTTTGATATAGAAATAAGAGACAGAAAAGGGACAAAGAACCAAGTAGCAGATCACCTGTCCCGAATAGAACCAGTAGAAGGGACGTCCCTCCCTCATACTGAGATCTCTGAAACCTTTCCAGATGAGCAACTTTTTGCCATTCAGGAAGCACCATGGTTTACAGAGCTTCATGATAGTGACTCTGACAAAAAGTTCATTGTTAATGGGCAAAGAGTCAAGCATTATCTTGAAGGCAGTGTGGAGCAAGAATGCTCAAGACTGAGACTGGATTAAAGCTCAGTAATAGTCCAGCTAAAGACAATAAAGAAGCGCTTATTGGGAGGCAACCCAAATTTTTATTTAACTAATTTTATTTTTATTTTATTATTCTTTTATGTTTTCTTAGGTTCATGATCATGTGGAGTCAAAAAACAAATACAAAAATTAAAAACAAAATCAAAAACAGCAAAAGAAACAGCACACCCTGGAGGAAGGGCTTACTGGCGTTTAAACGCCAGTAAGGAGCATCTGGCTGGCGTTCAACGCCAAAACAGAGCATGGATCTGGCGTTGAATGCCAGAAACATGCAGCACTCTGGCGTTTAAACGCCAGGATTGCACACTGAGGAAAGCTAGCGTTCAATGCCAGAAACATGCTGCAGATGGGTGTTGAACGCCCAGAACAAGCATAAAGCTGGCGTTTAACACCAGAAACAAGCATCAATCTGGCGTTAAACACCAGGATTGCATGCAGAGGGCATTTTACATGCCTCATTGGTGTAGGGATGTAAATCCTTGACACCTCAGGATCTGTAGACCCCACGGGATCATCTCAGGATCTGTGGACCCCACAGGATCCCTACCTACCCCAACTCACTTTTTCTCTTCTTCACCACTCAAATCCATCCATCCTTCCCACCCACCCACACTACATGGCCAAAACACAAACATCTCTCCCTCTTCCCCTTATCTTCTTCTTCTTCTTCTATTCTTTCTTCTTTTGCTCGAGGGCGAGCAATATTCTAAGTTTGGTACCTAAGGCCAGAGAAACCTCAAGAAAGAAGAAAGGAAAGGCAATTGCTTCCACCTCTGAGTCATGGAAGATGGAGAGATTCATCTCAAGGGTCCATAGCTTAGTAGTAGAGCATTTGACTACACATTAAGAGAGCATGAGGAATTCCCTCATCAAGAAATCCCTGAGATACCTCAGGGGATATATTTTCCTCCACACAACTAAGGATAGGAGCACCAAAATCACTAGGGATCAAGCAACAGAGGCAAGGAAGAGACATAAAGGAGCTCAAAAAGCACCATTGATCCTTCAAAAAGGCGCCACCCTCACTAAGGTGGACTCATTCCTCAACTTCCTTGTTCTTATCTCTGTTTTTCAATTTTTATGCTTTATGTTTGTCTATGTTTGTGTCTTTACTTCATGATCATTAGTATTTAGTAACTATGTCTTAAGGCTATGAATAATTCCATGAATCCTTCACCTTTCTTAAATGAAAAAATGTTTTTAATACAAAAGAACAAGAAGTACATGAGTTTTGAATTTATTTTAGTTTAATTATATTGATGTGGTGACAATACTCTTTGTTTTCTGAATGAATGCTTGAACAGTGCATATTTTTTATCTTGTTGTTAAAATTATTGGCTCTTGAAAGAATGATGAACAAAGAGAAATGTTACTGATAATTTGAAAAATCATAAATTTGATTCTTAAAGTAAAAAAAAGCAGTGAATAGCAAAAGCTTGCGAAAAAAAAGAGGTGGCGAAAAAAAAAATATATATATATATATAGAAAGAAAAAGAAAAAAAAGCAAGCAGAAAAAGCCAATAGCCCTTAAAATCAAAAGGCAAGGGTAAAAAGGATCCAAGGCTTTGAGCATCAATGGATAGGAGGGCACAAGGAAATAAAATCCAGGCCTAAGCGGCTAAATCAAGTTGTCCCTAACCATGTGCTTATGGCATGCAGGTCCAAGTGAAAAGCTTGAGACTGAGTGGTTAAAATCGTGATCCAAAGCAAAAAGAGTGTGCTTAAGAGCTCTGGACACCTCTAGATGGGGACTTTAGCAAAGCTGAGTCATAATCTGAAAAGGTTCACCCAGTCATGTGTCTGTGAAATTTATGTATCCGGTGGTAATACTGGAAAACAAAGTGCTTAGGGCCACGGCCAAGACTCATAAAGTAGTTGTGTTCAAGAGTCAACATACTTAACTAAGAGAATCAATAACACTATCAGAATTCTGAGTTCCTATAGATGCCAATCATTCTAAACTTCAAAGGATAAAGTGAGATGCCAAAACTGTTCAGAAGCAAAAAGCTACAAGTCCCGCTCATCTAATTAGAACTAAGCTTCATTGATATTTTGGAATTTATAGTATATTCTATTCTTTTGATCCTATTTGATTTTTAGTTGCTTGAGGACAAGCAACAATTTAAGTTTGGTGTTGTGATGAGCGGATAATTTATACGCTTTTTGGCATTGTTTTTAGGTAGTTTTTAGTAAGTTCTAGCTACTTTTTAATATATTTTTATTAGTTTCTAGGCAAAATTCATATTTCTGAACTTTACTATGAGTTTGTGTGTTTTTCTATGCTTTTAGGTATTTTCTGGCTGAAATTGAGGGAGCTGAGCAAAAATCTGATTTAGGCTGAAAAAGGACTGCTGATGCTGTTGGATTCTAACCTCCCTGCACTCGGAATGGATTTTTTGGAGCTACGGGAGTCCAATTGGTGCGCTCTCAACTGGGTTGGAAAGTAGACATCCAGGAGATTCCAGCAATATATAATAGTCCATACTTTACGCAAAGATAGATGACGTAAACTGGCGTTCAACGCCAGTTCCATGTTGCTTTCTGGCGTTCAGCGCTAGAAACAGGTTGCAAGTTGGAGTTGAACGCCAGAAACAGGTTACAACCTAGCGTTTAACTCCAAAAATAGCCCAGGCACGTGAGAAGCTCAAGTCTCAGCCCCAGCACACACCAAGTGGGCCCCAGAAGTGGATTTCTGCACCATCTATCTTAGTTTACTCATTTCCTATAAACCTAGGTTACCAGTTTAGTATTTAAACAACTTTTAGAAACTTATTTTGTATCTCATAACATTTTTAGATCTGAATTTGATACTCTTTGACGGCATGAGTCTCTAAACTCCATTGTTGGGGGTGAGGAGCTCTGCAGTGTCTCGATGAATTAATGCAATTATTTCTGTTTTCCATTCAAACATGCTTGTTTCTATCTAAGATGTTCATTCGCGCTTCACTATGAAGAAGGTGATGATCCGTGACACTCATCACCTTCCTCAATCCATGAATG
>NC_029774.3:36212895-36213775 GCF_000817695.3 Arachis duranensis
CCTCCACCCGACCCCGGCTTCGTCAACACAAACAACTAGGAAAAAAGAGAAATAGAGGGGGAGACGCCCAAAAACTGACACAAAAGTTGAAACAGCTTTAAAAACGCCCAAGAATTTGGATGGAGCTGCGTAGGGGCAAGGTTACAAGACCATAACACCTCGGACTCCAGGTCGGTAAAGGGAAGTCGGACACTCAGCTTAGAGAAAAAACAATCATAAGCATAAAAGAAGAGCTTCTCGGAACTATCTAAGGGCGGGAAGCACACTCTCTCCTCGGAATCCGGGGCTACTAGTTCATAATCCCTCTCAGACTCTCTATTTTCACATATGCTACAGTGCCTACGGAACCTAGCTAAATACTCAGAATCTACCACAGAAGGGACTCTTAGAGGAAGAGGGTCTACCCAACCAAGACCACATGGAATCTTGGTCGACATCGCTTGAAGAACCTTTTGAGACATAAAATTCTTACCTACAAAGAAGAATAAAACAACAAGCAAAAAATCACATAAAGTAGACAGCGAAAACCCATTCAGCAAAGCAAGAAACAAAAGCCCGAACGAAGAAAATGCGGCAGCCCGGAACAAAACACCAGAGAACAAAAAAGAGCCCCCCCCATATACAAACAAACAAGCAATGGCGGCGCCTCTTTCGGGGCAACCCAGGCATAAAAAAAAAAGAAACAAACAAAGAGCCACACAAAAGAACAGAAGCATATGTGCACAAGAAAAGAGATGGGAACAAACCTGGAAGAAAGAAAGAAACGAAGACGACGAGCTCCAAAGCAAAGAGAACGAAACGACGGCACAGAGGAAACCCCAGAAAGACACACGGAGAGATTCGGGGAAGCAGAGCAAAGAGAAAGAAGAAGCAGTGCTCG
>NC_029774.3:36214658-36216808 GCF_000817695.3 Arachis duranensis
ATATTTTCGAAAATCCCTCTCTCATCTTCTTCTATTTATTTATTTATTTACTAACACTTCTCTTCAAAAAGGACGAACTCGGGCAGGGGCACTGTTCATACCCTGACCGGGCTCCTCCAACTCGGCAAATTCATAAAAGGTCCGACCTCGTCCTAAGGCTCACGCCTAAAGGTCGGACCTCGGGTCAATAAAGCAAGAAAGGCCCATCAAAAGGAACGCAGCCCAAAACCTAAAGGCCGAAAAGGCCTAGAAGAGGCAGTTCCACAAAGATAGAGATAAAACTCCCAAAGATAAGATAAGATAAGAATATCTTATCCAGGGAAGATCACGGCCAACTACTATAAATACACTGGAGCACCCAGGTATGGCATTCATTCCACATTCTACACATATCTGCTTGGACCCATGCTAACTTAAGCATCGGAGTGTCATTGCAGGTACAACCACCAACCGCTCTGCATATCGAGCTCGGGTCCCTGACCCCCACCTCGGGCCTTTCAAGACGACCGAGCTACGCGTTTCAGGTAACCCCCGGAACAGATACCTTTATTTTATTCTCCACTTAATTTTCGAAAAAACCAAAAAAAAATTACAAAATCATAAAAACCAAAAATATTGCATGTTTCTTAAGTCTAGTATCTCATGTTAAGTTTGGTGTCAATTGCATGTTTCTGTTCTTCTTGCATTCATATCATGTGTCTTCAGTGATCTTCAAGTTGTTCTTGATGATTTACTTGCTCTGATCTTTAAATTCTCTTGACTTGAGTGTTTTGTTGTTTCTCATATGCATTCTCAACTTGTTAGTGTCAGTAGTATACAAACTTCTAAGTTTGGTGTTTTGCATGCATTGTTATTTAGTTGCATTTTGATTATTCCTCATCATTAAAAATCCAAAAATATTTTTAATTTGTGTCTTTTCAAGTCAATAATACAGAAAAAGACTGGGCGTTCAAAACACCTAGTGAAGAAGGGCAAACTGGCGTTTAAACGCCAGCCAGGGTGCCTGGCTGGGCGTTTAACGCCCAAAAGGGTAGTGCTTTGGGCGTTAAATGCCAGAATGTGCATCATTCTGGGCGTTTAACGCCAGGATGGCACAAGAGGGAAGATTTTGTTTTTAATGCCAATTTTTTTTTAAGTTTTCAAAATTTTTCAAAATCAAATCTTTTTCAAATCAAATCTTTTCAATCGAATCTTTTTCAAAATCAATTTCTTTCCATTTTCAAAAATACTTGCTATCAATTAATGATTTGATTCAACATTTCAAGTATGTTGCCTTTTCTGTTGAGAAAGGTTTAATGTTTGAATCATATCTTTTCTTGTTAGCCAAGTCATTAATTTTTAAAATCAAATCTTTTTAAGTTGTTTTTCAAATCATATCTTCTCAATCACATCTTTTTAAAACCATAACTTTTCAATCATATCTTCCTAATCACATCTTTTTCAAAATAGTTTTCAATCATATCTTTTTAATTTCTTATTTCAAAATCTTTTTCAAAAATTACTTGATTTCTTTTCCACTCTTAGTTTTCGAAAATCAATTAGTGTTTTTCAATTTTTTTTAAAAATCTTTTGCTTAATTTTCAAAAATTTCTTCCCCTCTTCCCACATCCTTCAATTTATGGACTAACACTATTCCTTAATGCAGAATTCGAACTCCATCTTACTTGATAAGTTCGAATTTTCTACCTCTTCCTTCCATTTTTCTTTTCCTCTGACACCTCAAGGAATCTCTATACTG
This sequence comes from Arachis duranensis, assembly GCF_000817695.3. Taxonomy (NCBI): domain Eukaryota; kingdom Viridiplantae; phylum Streptophyta; class Magnoliopsida; order Fabales; family Fabaceae; genus Arachis; species Arachis duranensis. The sequence continues at coordinate 36,216,397 of NC_029774.3, forward strand.
TGACATAGAGGATTCCATATTTTCTTGTTTTCTTCTCTTTCTTATGAGCAGGAGCAAAGACAAAAGCATTCTTGTTGAGGCTGATCCTGAACCTGAAAGGACCTTGAAGCGAAAGCTAAGAGAAGCTAAGACACAATTCTCTGTAGAGGACCTAACAGAAATCTTCAAAGAAGAAGAACCCATGGCAGCCGAAAACAACAACAATGCCAACAATGCAAGGAAGGTGCTAGGTGACTTTACTGCACCTACTCCCGACTTCTATGGGAGAAGCATCTCTATCCCTGCCATTGGAGCAAACAACTTTGAGCTTAATCCTCAATTAGTTTCTCTGATGCAACAGAATTGCAAGTTCCATGGACTTCCATTAGAAGATCCTCATCAGTTTTTAGCTGAATTCTTGCAAATCTGTGAC
>NC_029774.3:36216958-36217764 GCF_000817695.3 Arachis duranensis
ACTCTTGGGAAAAGCTAGTCAATGCCTTCTTGGCAAAGTTCTTTCCACCTCAAAAATTGAGTAAGCTTAGAGTGGAAGTCCAAACCTTCAGACAGAAGGAAGGAGAATCCCTCTATGAAGCTTGGGAAAGATACAAACAATTAATCAGAAAATGTCCATCTGATATGCTTTCTGAATGGAGCATCATAGGTATCTTCCATGATGGTCTGTCTGAACTGTCCAAGATGTCTCTGGATAGCTCTGCTGGAGGATCTCTTCATCTGAAGAAGACGCCTACAGAAGCTCAAGAACTAATTGAAATGGTTGCAAATAACCAATTCATGTACACTTCTGAAAGGAATCCTGTGAACAATGGGACTAGTCAGAAGAAAGGAGTTCTTGAGATTGATACTCTGAATGCTATACTGGCTCAGAACAAGATATTGACTCAGCAAGTCAATTTGATTTCTCAAGATCTGTCTGGAATGCAAGCTGCACCAGACAGTACTAAGGATGCTTCATCTGAAGAAGAAGCTTATGATCCTGAGAACCCTTCAATGGAAGAGGTGAATTACATGGGAGAACCCTATGGAAACACCTATAATCCTTCATGGAGAAATCATCCAAATCTTTTATGAAAGGATCAACAGAGACCTCAACAAGGTTTCAACAATAATAATGGTAGAAGAAACAGGTTTAGCAATGGCAAGCCTTTTCCATCATCTTCTCAGCAACAGACAGAGAGCTCTAAGCAGAATACCTCTGACTTAGCTACCATGGTCTCTGATCTGATCAAAACCACTCAAAGTTTCATGACTGAAACAAGG
>NC_029774.3:36217860-36218218 GCF_000817695.3 Arachis duranensis
CCCTAGTACTCTTCCAAGCAATACAGAAGAGAATCCCAAAGGAGAATGCAAGGCCATTAACATGATCAACATGGCCGAACTAGGAGAGGAGGAAGAGGCAGTGAACGCCACCGAGGAAGACCTCAATGGACGTCCACTGGCCTCCAATGAGTTCCCCAATGAGGAACCATGGGAATCTGAGGCTCACACTGAGCCCATAGAGATCCCATTAGATTTACTTCTACCATTCATGAGCTCTGATGAGTATTCTTCCTCTGAAGAGGATGAATATGTCACTGAAGAGCAAGTTGCTAAATACCTTGGAGCACTCATGAAGCTAAATGACAAGTTATTTGGTAATGAGACTTGGGAGGATGAA
>NC_029774.3:36218364-36220228 GCF_000817695.3 Arachis duranensis
GGCTCTGTGTGACCTAGGGTCAAGCATAAACCTCATGCCTCTCTCTGTAATGGAGAAGCTAGGGATCTTTGAGGTGTAAGCTGCAAGAATCTCACTAGAGATGGCAGATAACTCAAGAAAACAAGCTTATGGACTTGTAGAGGATGTTTTGGTGAAAGTTGAAAACCATTACATCCCTGCTGATTTCATAGTCCTAGACACTGGGAAGTGCATGGATGAATCCATCATCCTTGGCAGACCCTTCCTAGCCACAGCAAAGGTTGTGATTAATGTGGACAGAGGAGAATTGATCATTCAAGTGAATGAAGAATCCTTTGTGTTTAAGGCTCAAGGATATCCCTCTGTCACCATGGAGAGGAAGCATGAAGAGCTTCTCTCAAAACAGAGTCAAACAGAGCCCCCACAGTCAAACTCTAAGTTTGGTATTGGGAGGCCACAACCAACTTCTAAGTTTGGTGTTGAACCCCCACATTCAAACTCTAGGTTTGGTGTTGGGAGGTTCCAACATTGCTTTGAGCATCTGTGAGGCTCCATGAGAGCCCTCTGTCAAGCTACTGACATTAAAGAAGCGCTTGTTGGGAGTTAACCCAATCTTATTATATTTACCTATTTTTCATTTGTTATATTATGTTTTCTGTAGGTTGATGATCATGGGAAGTCACAAAATCAATTGAAAAAGCAAAAACGGAATGAAAAACAGAAAGAAAAATAGCACACCCTGGAGGAAGTCTTGCTGGCGTTTAAACGCCAGTAAGGGTAGCAAATGGGCGTTTAACACCCAGTCTGGCACCATTCTAGGCGTTTAACGCCAGAAAAGGGCACCAGACTGGCGTTAAACGCCAGAAAAGGGCAAGAACTTGGCGTTAAATGCCAGAAATGGGCACCAGCCCGGCGTTTAACGCCAGAATTGGCATGAAGGGCATTTTTTGCTCGCCACTTGGTGCAGGGATGACTTTTCCTTGACACCTCAAGATCTGTGGACCCCACAGGATCCCCACCTACCCCACCACTTTCTCTCTTCTTCTTCACCCATTCACCAATCACCTCAACACCTCTTTCCCAAAAACCCTTCACCTATCAAATCCCATCTTTCTCTTCACCACTCACATCCATCCTTCATAAAATCCCACCTACCTCACCATTCAAATTCAAACCACTTTCCCTCCCAAACCCACCCATACATGACCGAACCATACACCCCCTCTCCACTCCTATATAAACCCATCTTCACTCCTTCATTTTCACACACCCTAAACACTACTTCTCCCCATTTGGCCGAACCACAAAGCCATTTCCATCTCCTCTATTTCTTCTTCTTCTACTCTCTTCCTTCTTCTTTTGCTCGAGGACGAGCAAACCTTTTAAGTTTGGTGTGGTAAAAGCATTGCTTTTTGTTTTTCCATAATCATTTATGGCATCCAAGGCCGGAGAAACCTCTAAAAAGAGGAAAGGGAAGGCAAAAGCCTCCTCCTCCGAGTCATGGGAGATGGAGAGATTCATCTCAAGGGTGCATCAAGACCATTTCTATGAAGTTGTGGCCATGAAAAAGGTGATCCCCGAGGTCCCTTTCAAACTCAAAAAGAGTGAATATCCGGAGATCCGACATGAGATCCGAAGAAGAGGTTGGGAAGTTCTTACCAACCCATTCAACAAGTCGGAATCTTAATGATTCAAGAGTTCTATGCCAATGCATGGATCACCAAGAACCATGATCAAAGTGTGAACCCGAACCCAAAGAATTGGCTTACAATGGTTCGGGGAAAATACTTAGATTTTAGTCCGGAAAATATAAGGTTGGCATTCAACTTGCCCATGATGCAAGGAGATGAACACCCTTACACTAGAAGGGTCAACTTTGATCAAA
>NC_029774.3:36220373-36221657 GCF_000817695.3 Arachis duranensis
AGTTGGAGTTTATCCAACGCTCAATCATTCCCACTAGCAACCGGACTGAAGTTACTCTAGACCGGGCCATCATGATTCATAGCATCATGATTGGAGAGGAAGTAGAAGTTCATGAGGTTATAGCCCAAGAACTTTATAAGGTGGCGGACAAGTCCTCTACTTTGGCAAGGTTAGCCTTTCCTCATCTCATTTGTCACCTCTGTTATTCAGTTGGAATTGACATAGAGGGAGACATCCCCATTGATGAGGACAAGCCCATCACTAAGAAAAAGATGGAGCAAACAAGAGATCCCACTCATCACGAAATCCCTGAGATGCCTCAAGGGATGCACCTTCCTCCACAAAACTATTAGGAGCAAATCAACACCTCCCTAGGAGAATTAAGTTCCAACATGGGACAACTAAGGGTGGAGCACCAAGAACATTCCATCCTCCTCCATGAAATCAGAGAAGATCAAAGAATCATGAGAGAGGAGCAACAAAGACAAGGAAGAGACATTGAGGAGCTCAAGCACTCCATAAGATCTTCAAGAGGAAGAACAAGCCACCATCACTCAGATGGACCCATTCTTTAATTTCCTTGTTCTCTATTTTCTTGTTTTTCGAATTTTCATGCTTATGTTTATCTATGTTTGTGTCTCATGATCATTAGTGTCTTAGTGTCTATGCCTTAAAGTTATGAATGTCCTATGAATCCATCACCTTTCTTGGATGAAAAATGTTCTTAATTGAAAAAGAGAAGAATTGCATGAATTTTAAATTTTATAACAGATTAATTATTTTGATGTGGTGGCAATACCTTTGTTTTCTGAATGTATGCTTAAACAGTGCATATGTATCTTGAATTTGTGGTTCATGAATGTTGGCTCTTGAAAGAATGATGAAAAAGGAGACATGTTACTGAGGATCTGAAAAATCATAAAAATAATTCTTGAAGCAAGAAAAAGCAGTGAATACAAAAAAAAAAAGAAGCGAAAAAAAAGAAAAAAAAAGGGAGAAAGAGAAAAAGAAAGAAAAAGAAAGAAATAAAAGTGTGATCTAAGGCAAAAAGAGTGTGCTTAAGAACCCTGGACACCTCTAATTGGGGACTCTAGCAAAGCTGAGTCACAATCTGAAAAGGTTCCCCCAATTATGTGTCTGTGGCATGTATGTATCTGGTGGTAATACTGGAAGACAAAGTGCTTTGGGCCACGGCCAAGACTCATAAAATAGCTATGTTCAAGAATCATTATACTTAACTAGGAGAATCAATAACACTATCTGAGTTCTGAGTTCCTAAAGAAG
>NC_029774.3:36221685-36222647 GCF_000817695.3 Arachis duranensis
TATTAGTTTTTAGTTAAAATTCACTTTTCTGGACTTTACTATGAGTTTGTGTGTTTTTCTGTGATTTCAGGTATTTTCTGGCTGAAATTGAGGGACCTGAGCAAAAATCTGATTCAGAGGCTAAAAAGGACTGCAGATGCTGTTGGATTCTGACCTCCCTACACTCGAAGTGGCTTTTCTGGAGCTATAGAAGCTCAATTGGCGCGCTCTCAACGGCGTTGGAAAGTAGACATCCTGGGCTTTCCAGCAATGTATAATAGTCCATACTTTGCCCGAGATTTGATGGCCCAAACCGGCGTCCCAAATCAGTTCAAAACTGCCCGGCGTTAAACGCCGGAACTGGCACAAGAATGGGAGTTAAACGCCCAAATTGGCACAAAAACTGGCGTTTAACTCCATGAGAAGTCTCTACAAGAAAATGCTTCAATGCTCAGCCCAAGCACACACCAAGTGGGCCCGGAAGTGGATTTTTATGTCATTTACTCATTTCTGTAAACCCTAGGCTACTAGTTCTCTACATATAGGACCTTTTTACTATTGTATTTTGAATCTTGGTTCTTCTGGTTCCCTCTCTGGGGCCGAAGCCAATGATCACTATTATCACTTATGTATCTTCAACAGTGGAGTTTCTACACACCATAGATTAAGGTGTGGAGCTCTGCTGTACCTCGAGTATTAATGCAATTACTATTGTTCTTCTATTCAATTCAGCTTATTCTTGTTCTAAGATATTCATTTGCACCCAAGAACATGATGAATGTGATGATTATGTGACACTCATCATCATTCTCACTTATGAACAAGTGCTTGACAACCACTTCTGTTCTACAAGCAAACAAGGCTTGAATGTTTATCTCTTGGATCCCTTGATCGGAATCTTCGTGGTATAAGCTAGAATTGATGGCGGCATTCAAGAGAATCCGGAAGGTCTAAACCTTGTCTGTGGTATTCTGAGTAGGATT
>NC_029774.3:36222860-36236074 GCF_000817695.3 Arachis duranensis
ATGCCCAACATACAGCTTGCCATGGAAAGGAGTAAGAAGGATTGGATGAAGACAGTAGGAAAGCAGAGAGACGGAAGGGACAAAGCATCTCCATACGCATATCTGAAGTTCTCACCAATGAATTACAAAAGTATCTCTATCTTTATTTTATGCCTTATTCGTATATCATCCATAACCATTTGAATCTGCCTGACTAAGATTTACAAGGTGACCAAAGCTTGCTTCATACCAACAATCTCCGTGGGATCGACCCTTACTCGCGTAAGGTTTATTACTTGGATGACCCAGTGCACTTGCTGGTTAGTTGTGCGAAGTTGTGATAAAGAGTTAAGATTGCAATTGAGCGTACCATGTTGATGGCGCTATTGATGATCACAATTTCGTGCACCAGCTATATAGAGCGGGCAGAGATGAAACCTTTGTTTTTCAGTAGGCCAAAGAAAATACCTCGGCTCATCTTCAATTCAGATGAAGGAAAATGCTTCCTCATCCTCCAAATCATAATCTTCCTCTGGGTCACCTTCGTATTCCCCCAGATACTTAGTTGGAATGATTGAAATCGTTCCAATCATATCATCATCCCCTTCTTCGAAATATTCTTCATTGACATCAACTTATTTGCCTTTGTCGACCCTTGAAGATTGGGCTATTGCTTTGCCCTTTATCATCTTTGCAGGAGATGGGATTCCCTTCAGACAAGTCTCTCCATTAGAAGGAAAGAAAATTCGGGAATATACAGAAGGGGTTGCCCCCTTGCTTACTTATGGCTAAGGCTTTTTATTTTGATTGAAGTTTCTTCCAATGTTCTGAAAACCGGTTCGAACCGGCCGGTCGAACCGGTCGAACCGTGAACCGGTCACTGTTACGGTTCGGGTGATAACAAAAACCGCAATGTTTAAAAACCGAACTTGAACCGACGAACCGGCCGGTTACCGGTCGGTCGAACCGAACCGGGACCCGGCCGGTTTTTTAATATTGCAGTAAAACGGCGCCGTTTTGTGCTGCTGAGGGAACCCAACCCTAATTCCCTTTCTCCTTCACGAGTTCACACTTCACACTTCCAGTCCAGACTTCCTCCTCGTTCCTCCAGCCTCCACTTCCTCCTCGTTCCTCCAGCCTCCACTTTCTCCTCACTATACTCACCACCCAATTGTCAACTCCAGACTCCAGGAGCAGGAGGCCCTCGACGCAGTCACCGCCATCCCACTCACGCCCTCACCGCCATCACACTCACGCCCTCACCGCCGTCGCACTCACGCCCTCAGCCACTTCGCATGTCACCGCTGTCGCACTCTGCCTCTGAGAAAGCAGTAGAGAAGCGTTGAAGCGTTGAAGCGTTGAAGCGTTGTCCTTCAAGCTCTAAGAGAAAGCAACATATTTCCTCATTTCCAGATAATTTTTAATTAGGTTATGAACATGATTTTGTGATGCAATCCCATTCTAATGAAACTGTGCTCTGATGCAATCCGATTCTGATGAAACTGTGCTCTGAAAACTGAAACTGTTATGAGTTTATTTTGTGATTTCATTGATTCTGATGAACTGAACTGATGAACTGAACTCTGATTTTGATTCTGAAACTGTTCTGAATTTATTTTTTGATTTCATTGATTCTGATGAACTGAACTGATGATCTGAACTGATGAACTGAACTCTAATTTTGATTCTGAAACTGTTCTGAATTTATTTTTTGATTTTATTGATTCTGATGAACTGAACTGATGATCTGAACTGATGAACTGAACTCTAATTTTGATTCTGAAACTGTTCTGAATTTATTTTTTGATTTCATTGATTCTGATGAACTGTGCTATGATGAACTGAACTATGAACTGAACTCTGATAACTCTGAGTAAACTGTTATGAATTTATTTTCTGATTTTATTGATTCTGATGAACTGTGCTATGATGAACTGAACTCTGAGTCTCTACTCTCTGAAACTGTTATGAAATAATTTTGGGATTTCATTGATTCTGATGAACTGAACTCTGATGAACTGAATTCTAATTTTGTAAACAAAAAATTTTATTGAACCTGAGATGTTGTACTTGTTTGTAACTTTGTATACTCTGATTTTGGATTTTGGATGATGTTTGTTCATTTATTGTGAAATTGAGAGTTGAGATTATTGGGTTGGATTGCTGGTAATATTTAGGTATGGAAGAAAGTATCAATCAAGACCTACCTAGGAATAATAATGCTGAAAATAATTCTGCTTCGAATGAACGTTTTCCTCCTCCCGCGAGTAACGAAAATCAATCACAAACTTGTAGTGTTAGGGGGAAAACTGATCCTGCTTGGAGATACATTGCTTTACAGAATATAAATGGAAAACCGCATTACTAATGCTTATTTTGTCTGAGTACTTTTGGGGGCGGGGGAATTAATAGAATGAAAAAGCATTTGGCGAAGATAGGTGGAGACATTAAGAAGTGTTCTAAGGTCCCGTATGATGTAGAAAAACAAATGGAAGGCTTATTGAAAGAGATTCAGAAAAGTAAAACTAGTAAAAGGAAAGTAAGTTTCAATGAAGAGGGTACCGATGAGTGTGAGGATGCAATTGATGAAGCAATAGCACAAGAGGAACAACAAACTCCGAGTCAGTTACCAACTAAGGAGGTTGTTGGAGGCGATCCAAAAAAGAAAGCAAAAACCATTATTCTTCCTATGTTTGCACTAAGAACAACTCCGGGCAGTCAACGAAGTCTGAAAAGCATGTTTCATAACAAAGAGGCGCTTCATGAAGTTGATAAGCGAGTGGCTAGATGGCTTTTGGATTGTAGGATTCCCTTCAATGCGGTTATGTCACCTTTTTTTCAAGATATGTTGGATGGTGTAGCTGGCTATGGGCCTGGTTATATAGGTCCTTCTTATGACTCTTTAAGGGTTAACTTATTAGCCGATCTCAAGAGGGAGTGTCAAATGGTTGTTGATAGCTATAGGTCTGCTTGGAAAGAAACTGGATGTACTCTCATGGCTGATGGTTGGACAGATCAAAGGCAAAGAACGTTGATTAATTTTTTGGTTTATTGTTCGAAAGGGTTGTGCTTTGTGAAATCTGTTGATGCCTCAAGTATAGTTAAAAATGCTTCTAGCTTGTGTGACTTGTTTTCAGAGGTGATTGAATGGATTGGACCTGATAATGTTGTTCATGTAGTAACTGATAATGCTGCGAATTATGTTGCTGCTGGTAGGCTTATTAGTAAGAAATTTGAAAATATTCACTGGTCACCTTGTGCTGCTCATTGCTTGAATCTTATTCTAAAAGATATAAGCAGCATGCCACATATTTCTAGCCTTGCAACACGTGCTTCAAAGATTACTGTGTTTGTATATAATCATACGGTGTTCTTGTCCTGGCTAAGACAAAAAGATAATTGGAAGGAGGTTGTTCGTCTAGGTCCAACTCGTTTTGCCACTGTCTTCCTCAGATTAATGAGTATCTTTGAGCGCAAATCGGAATTACAACAATTGGTTGTTGATACACACTTTACCGGACACAAATTAGGAAGGAGTGCTAATGGTAGAGCTGTGAGTGCAATTATCCTAGACAATAAATTTTGGGATGATTGTTTTGCTGTATGCCAAATTGTGAGTCCGTTGATTAAATTGCTGAGGTTTGTGGATGCCGATGATAAACCATCATTGGGAATTGTTTATGAAGGTATGCTGAGGTCAGAAAATGGAATCAAAGAAATGTTCAAGCATAGGAAGAGTGCATATCAACCTTACACAGAGATTATCAACTCAAGATGGGACAAACATTTGAAAAAAAATCTTCACACAGCAGCCTATTTCTTGAATCCTGATTGCTTTTTTTCTGAAAATTATAGAGAATCACCTGATGTCATGCGAGCTTTACTTGATCTTGTTACATTGCATTGCAAGGTTAATAATTTAGATTCAGTTGAGGCAATGAAAGAAATACACTTATATAGAGATCGAAAGGAAAGCTTTGATAGGCCTGAAGCTGTTCCAGCTGCAAAAAAACTTCAACCTGGTAATAATATCTGTTTGATAATAAGCTTTAGTTATTCACTTATTTTATGTTTTGATTTCCTTAATTTTATAATTTTGTATAGCTAATATACTAGGCTTATCATCTATTGTATTTAATTTGTTAGGAATGAAAGAAAAAAAAGAAAGGAAAAGTCGCAATATGATCCAATCGATATTGAAACTATTTAAATTATGTTGATCAGACAATAAATTACAATAGCTTTTATCTTTAATTTATTGATAATGTGTTATATTTTCTTAGATGAGATTGATGCTGATTTAGATCAAGGTGGTGGTGGTGGTAGTACTAGTATATTTTATGCTGCACCACTTGCTTTTTCTGGTCCAAGTAGTGGAAATGAAGGTGATGAAATTAATGAGGCAAATCTGCAGCAAATTATGGAGGATTTTGATGATTGATGACAAACTTGGATCATTTTGATGATGCTATGTTGGATTTGATTGGTTGTCTGAGCACTTTTGAACTTTGAATTTGTATTTGAATGGGATTATAACATTTGGTTTATGTATTAATTTTAATTTGAATGATATTTTAAAGTTTAGATTAGACTATAATTATATTTTCATGTGCTTATTTACATTTTAATTATTATTTTATTATAAAACGGTTTTTACGGTTCAACCACGGTCAAACCGGTTAAACCTATGAACCAGTGAACCAGTGCTTAGAGCGGTTCGATGACCAGTTTGGCTTTCAGAACCTTGCTTATAACTTGAGCTACGGTGCTCCGATTTGCATGCCGTCTGCAGCTAGATAGTATGGATATTGGTTTCGAGGATGTCCCCGATGTCCCCACTGTGGGTTGCGTCAATAAAGAGCATCCCGCTTCTGGAACTCCTGATAGTTCCGAATCCATTGAACACCTATAGCCTGTGAACGGCTCAAAGGTGCAACTACATTTTCTTGAGGAGTCTTAGAACTTTGCCCCTCCATTCACCTAACTGGTTGCCTTTGTCAAGCCTGCTCTTCTCTATGAGCCAACTCCTTCTTTATTCTTTCTTTTTCAAAGATTTCTGTGGCTTCAGCATCAAAAACAGCATTACACCGTGGACACAGAGATACGTCCCAGTCTTTAATCTTTTGTTGTACCAAAAAATCGAGCAAGCCATCTCCTACTTGAGGATACACAGATCGAACCTGTGACTCAAAATCATCGAGAGCCACATCAAAGTCATAGGACATGCCAACCATGTTTACACCAAAACATGGTTCTACAAAATTGGCATCAGCCTCGAAGGGATCAACATCAACCTTCATTTCCTTCTTTCCATCATCGAATTTCAACCATCCTTCCATTATTGCTTCTTGAATTAATTCCCTGAAATGAAGACAACTGTTAGTCAGATGACTAGTTGCTTGGTGAAACTTGCAATAAGGTTTTCCTTTTAAATCTTTCACCGAAAGTAAAGTCCTACCCTCAGGCAAAATTAATTGTTTATCTTTAAGCAACACATTGAAAATATGATCAGATTTTGAAATATCAAAACTATATTTCTTTCCACTTTTTGGTTTTGAATCATTCGACTTTTCATTACTAGGAAGCTTTTTAAGTAAAGAACAGACATATGGAGAGCCCTTCTTAAGTTTGGCCAAATCGACCTCTGTTTCGAAATTGAGCTCCTCCTCTAAGGACTCCATAGTCACATAAGCAAATTTCTCTTTCTGAGAAAATAGTTTACTCTTCGATCTTTTCTCACTCCTATATTTCACTTTCTCCTTTTTCATAAGTTCTGTCTAACGAACCTTTTCAGCCAAATGGGCTAAATCAGGGATATGCACATTAAGTAACTTCTTGCGCATATAAAATTCTAGTCCCATAGTTGCTATTTTCACCACTTCGCTCTCAGCTAATGAAACATAGTATCTACTTCTAGCGTTCTTGAAACGTATCATATAATCATCAACAATTTCACCATCTTCACGTTTCAGAGCCACTAGATCAGTAACTGCCACATTCATTTCCCCTCGATAGAACTGAACGTGAAAAGCAGTTTCCAACTGACTCCATGTCATTATCGAATTTGGTCTAAGATTCAAAAACCAAGTAAATGCATTCTTCATTAAGGAAGAAGGAAAAGTTTTCATTTTCAAATTTTCATCACTAGCTAAATTTCCAATCTCGACCAAATATCGAGCAACATGTTCAGTAGTTGACTCTCCAACTTCCCCAGTAAACTTTGTGATTATTTTTGGATTCTACACCCCCTCTTGGCACTTCAGCCGTTTGAACAACTTGGGGGAAAGCAGACACAAAGTGAGGTCGATTCATAAAACTAACATTCAGACCAACTTGATTAAGTACTTCTTCTACAATTTTGGTGACTTCATAACGTTCACCGCCATGATTAGCACGTAATCTAGCTAGAAATTCATCAGCATTTTGACCATGGAGAACTATATGAGGATTTTCTCTTTTAAAAATATTGCTTTCATTTTGAAATATATTTCCGAATCCTTCATTATTTTCCCTGGCATTATGCCTTTCACCTTCCTCATAATCTATGATTCAAGTAACACATTCGACTTGTCTAGCAAGTCGTTCGAATTTCGATTCGTGATTAGCCGTCATAGGATTTAGAATTGTAGTCATTTGTTAAGTCAACAAATTGACTAAGTCATGATGACTTTCCTCTACTTGTTATCGATATACTGCCATTGAATTAGCAGCATTTGAAGTAGAGCCCACATTATAATCACGAGAATACTCAAAATATTGTTGTGGGTTTTGAGAATTATTCCCTCCATTTACACTCCCAAATCTAATGGGAGGAACAAAACTACCCACTGGTGGGGTATACCCGGAAGGAAGGCCATAAGAAGGCCAATCAGCAGTTAATGGAGGCTGGAATGGTGGCAAAGTACCACGTGGACAAATATTACATCCAACATTTCTAGTTTGAATAGTTGTAAATGCTATACTTACACTTCCAATTGCACCTTCCGAACGTGAAGTCATGTCCGCTTGTTGCACAATTACTGGTAAGTTATCATTGGTGGGTGAACCACCATTCACATTTGACAATTCATCCGCCATGTGAATGATCTTTTCACTTCTCAATCGCATACACCAAATGACAGTAAAATGCTTATTTGACACACTTCAATTTTTAAAACTGTCCCACCGGGCGTGCCAATTTATTTTGTCGATTTTTAGCAAATCAATGGTAGTTCGATATCTAATGGTCTGCGAGCGAAACCTACTCCTCTTTGCAAGTACCAGTTTTCTAAAAGTGCATCAAAGTGTGTTCGATTAGATGGCTATCGAGATAAAAAATAAATTAAAATTTGTAAAATAATAAAGACATAAAAAAATAAGGTTTTCGAAAAGAAAATGTACTGAAATCGAAAAATTATGTTAAAGCTTAAAGAAAGCAATAAAGTGCCTTCGACTGGGTCAAAGGGCTTTAGCATAAAATTTAAAGGTGCAGAAATATAAATTGGACAAGGAAAATTAAAGAAATGCTTAAAAGATAAATTTACTTGAAAAATAAAGTTTACAAGAAGATAAATTGGAAAGATAAAAATATGGAAGGAACCCTATAGAAAAGAAACTCGATCGCAAACTCAGGAATTCGCAGAGGATATGAGTGTGCTTGAGTGTTTTCTGAGTTAAAGTTCCAACTATTATTTCCTAAAATTTTCTAATATTTATAATCTACCTCTGTAACTGTCAATTAATTACAAGATGCAATCTTAAATGCACACTCATTGGTAACCGTTCCCTCCCTTTAGCTGACGAATGCTTTACTCATAAATTCCCCACTTGGTAAATGCTTTCAACTTCTCCAGTTAAGTAACCGCTCGATCTGATTTTTAAAATAACCCATTCGATTACCTCTTTCGAACACTTGACCGATTAAGCCTGTTCGATCCAATAGAGTGTTTCGAAATCGAATCCACATCGAGTACCTCCAATCAATGCTTGCACGTGTATCTTTTCGAAAAATGCTCATATCTTCGACCTCTTTACTACTTTGAACCAACTTACCTTAATCAAATATATTTTTCGATCAACAATATATTTTTTATACACTTTCTATTTTTATATTAAAAATGATCGATAAGTAATTAATTAAAAAAGATAAAAAGATTATTTCTTATGCCATTAAAATATATAAAACGGGTGTACAAAAGATAGTACAATTATCATTTTTTTTAAATATAATTATTCTAGGCCTATAAAATCACTTACCAAATCAATTATTCGTATAAAATATATATAAAAATATAAAATATAAATTAAAAATAAATTAAATAATATATATTTATATATAAATACATGATAACTAATTTTTTGTGTGTATGTAAAATAATTTTCAAAAAAACGTTATATTACATCAATAGAAGAAGCTATTTTTTAATTTATTATTGAAATAATTATCTAAATATATTTTTTGTATTGTCGTATATCAAAACAAAATTCAGAATTACATTATAAACTTTTTATTGGAATATATGCATATCTAAAAACAATTATATGATAAAATAGTCACAGTTAGCGAACTTGTTTTTCCCTTTTCGAGTTATATATTAATCGCAAGTGAAACTGTGAAAGGCAAGTGCTACTTGCTAGCAACACTTCGTTATTAGTTGTTACACACAATAAACAATACTAAGGCCTGATTTAATAAAGATTTTTTGAGAGGTGTAATTATTTTATTTTCTGTGTTGGTAAGTAAAGAAAATTATAGACTTGTGTTTGCCGTTTTTAAGAAGATACTAGTATTTTTAAAATATTAATTTTTTAAAATTAATTTCTTCTTTTAAAAATTAAAAAATCTAGTGTAACTTTATATATTAATAAATATTTATATTTATTTTTATATTTATATTTATTATAGTCTTTTTAAATTTTAAAAATTATTTTATTAAATATTATTATTATTACTTGTATTTATTAAAAAATATTTTTAATTTAATTTACTAAATATAAATATTACAATTCTTAAAAAGTTAACTTTTAAAAAACTTATTTTCACTATAAAAAAATGTTAAATACTGTTGAATTTAACGTCGCACGTTAACATTAAATTTATTGACGAACATGACAATAAATTCGTCAGTTCAAATCATTTCTGATAGATTTACGTTTTTTTACGAATTCATGCTGCTTTATTCACGAGTATATCTCATTTTCTAAATTGAAGTCGCACATCCTAACTCCTATTTTTTGAAACACACATGCTCTCTCTAACCTCCTCCTTTCTCTCCACCCCCCCTCTCTCTCTCTTCCCCAAACCACCTCTAGTAGCTCCATCTGCCAATGCCAGCCACTACCACTAGCCTCCAAAAATTACATGGACTAGGCTGGGACTCCTTGCGTCGCATGGTTTGTTATGTCTCCATCGCTTTTTCACTACCTCTGTTGTTGTCATTGCTGCTCGCTGGAGCTTCTCCTTCTTCTCTCCAAGTAGGTTGTCTTCTTTCCTCTTTTTTTATATCCTATTTTCCATTCGCAATTTTTTAAAAAAAAATCCTAAATGCAGCTCTACAGGTTGGTCATCGCCACTGCCATTGCGTTATCTGTGCTGTCACTATCACACTGGAAAAAACTTTTGCACCATCACTGTTTCTAGGAACTCACTAATTAGTTTAATGCAGTTAAACCCTAAGGTTATTTTGAATATTTGACTTTAACTTCGAGATTTACATAGAATTTGACTCTAAATTTGTTAAAGAGAATGTAGCAGTTGAACATGTATTATGTTGAACTCTATTTTTATAAATTTAGTTTGATTATCATTATTAACGTTGAAGAAGTTTAAAAAAGGACATCTTGGGATATTGATAAATCATGATATATATTTTTTATTTGGGTTTGGGGAATTAAGCAATGCTACTTGTAAAATATAAATATCCAAAGGACTTTAGTTCTTTAATTTGATAAACGAGATTTGAGTTTTGGATATATTATTGTATTTTTTAATTTGATTTTATTTTTATGAAATTTGGTGAAATTAATATGTCAAAAAATTTTCCAAATTGTAGGTGACATAAATTAGTAAAAGTGTACAAAATTTAAGTGTTCTTTTCTTAAGAATCTTACTTATATAATTGGGACTTAGAATGTAGGTCGTTGACCTATTGAAGATAAAGTAATTTAAAGAGTTTATGTACTTAGTTAAAGGGCACTAATTGACAATTAGTTTATACCCATACTTAATAAAAGTTTAAACCTATGATTTAAGGTTCAAAATATTTTTATTGATTTGAAAAGAATGGATTTCGTCTGATTTAAAGTGTGGTTTGAGTCTTAGGATAAATCTAAGCATCATTTGGGTCGATTTGAGAAAGTTAAGAAGAGAAGGACATATTTAGTTATCTAACAATAAAGTATGAGATTAAATTGAGTTGTCTTTGAAAGATATATGAATCCAATTATGAATTCAAGAGTAAATGAACACGGCATGTGATTTTTGGCATGATGTGGACCACCAATATTATTATTGAAAGTAAATGAGTCAAAATATGATTTTAAAAAAAATGTGTCAATATGTGATTTGAATTGTGATGTGTTTGTTAAATTAGATTATGATATAATTATATTGTTTTAAGTAGACATGATGACAGGCAAATGTGCTTCAGACTGGCTTCGTGGTCGTGGTAGAGGGAGGGTAACTATGACATTCTTGGGACTTCTCCCTCATCACCCTCTACCTTCGCAACTCCTAGGACATCATAGACACTGGGTGCATAGAATCAGCCCTTTATCATGGTCCCTAACTTTGATTAGGTGGTCCTACTGCATCATCTCTGCCTCCACTAGGAAGCCGTCCTACTACTTTACCAGAGTGGACTTCTTCATCTCCTCCACCCATTTAGCATTCCTCTATTTCGACAACGCTACCTCCAATGACAGGCACGATAGTGTCAGAATCCTCACATGATTCTTAGCCAAATCCTCCAAAACCGTCGTTGGTCATTAGGATGACGATTTGGCCTGATGATTTGACCGCATGAGTACTATTTTAATTAGTTTCAAATAAAATTTAATTTTAAGTCCTTAAACCAAATTTGTATTTACAAATCTTAATTTCTCTGTTGATAAGTTTGCACCGGATAATAATGCATGTACATAGGAGCATACAAATGTGATTAAGATAATGTACGACCACATTTGGCCGAACTATAAGAAGATCGTTGCTGTAACCAGAGAATGATGATTTCATAAGTGGGCATTAAAATTTCTACAAATTCAAAATTTAGTTAGTTTATATTATTATTTTCGTTTAATTATGTATTTCATTTCGATTAACTAGTGCTAAATATTTTCTTGTACAAGAGAAATTTACATGAAAAAAGACTTATAATACCATGATCAAGAAGATCTTTGACCATCACATGGCTCGACGGTTTCAACAAATGCTTGAGAAAATATGTGAGAAGCGCGACTACCTTACTCAATGGCTCCACATGGACATTAAGAAGACCCTCTACATATATTGGCGGAAGACTGATGAGAAATTTAGACATTGCCAAGCCACAAATAGGGCCAACAGGGCATCGTCCGATTCATCAAAATATACTCGTAGGTCAGTGACTTTAATGAAGACAACAGCTAGCCTGGTATGTAACTTTTTTTATTTTGTTATAGTCAGTTTGTCTTTGACATATAATGTAATTATTACTTGATTTAACCTTTTATTTTAATATGTGTACTCTAAGTCGATGAATCGTGATGCAACGATGGCAGAGACCTTCAAGTATACCCACATATATTCATTTTTAATTAATTGTGGTCCTAATCACTTTTGCATATGATGTGATACGCAGGAATCCTACACGAACAGTATACCCATATGTATTCATTTTCAATTAACTATTATCCTAATCACTTTTGTATATAATGTGATACGCAGGAATTTTACACGCATATATTACGCTGTGACCCAACAATCTCAGCAGAGTGGGGAGGATGACAACAACTCATCTGCTTTAGTAGTCGATCCTTATCTGGTGTGGTTTGAGATTGCATCTGAGCCGTATAAGAATCGCGTTTATGCGATAGGGTTGTTCTTCGCAGCAACCTCTGCACCTCCACATTGAGGGCTTCGTCCGCCTCTGCCACTAGCCCTACCAATTCCAAGCATACTGGCGATTTGTAGGAGCAGGATCAGAATCTCACCCAGAGTCTTCACGACCAAACTCAACAACTACATCTGTATGAGAAGAGGTATAGAGTGATCCTCACATGCATGGCAGTGAGAGATACTCGCGATGCAGAGACAGTCCCTGAGGCTGGAGCTCAGGTAGGAGCTGGAGCATATTCAGTAGATGCAATGCCAGATGGTGGTGTACCAGAAGCAGATGTACGCTGGTGGCAACGACGCTGTTGAAGGGGGCTTCTTATCTTCCACACAAGAGTCAGGACAAGCACCGACACCACTGTCTAGACCGCCGTCTCAGTAGAACTAGGGAGATGACAACGATGACTATTAGGACTTGTAGTGATTAGCGTTTTGGTTTGCTTTATTTGACTATATCTTATTTATTTGACTTTTTATTCTGTACCTACACTTGATATTTCACATTTTATATAGTTTACTATTTTCAGTAAAATCATATTTAATTTTCATTAATTAGAATTTAACTATCAATTGTTGACTATCAAGTTATAGCAAATTCAAGAAAAATTACAAAAAATAATTGAAGTTGCCATCAGATTTACTAAAAGAAAAATCTAACAGTAAATCGATGCAAAATCATATAGTATGACACCAAAGTTATCAGCGGATCATTTTTACTAGTAATCAACTATATTTTTTGTCCACCCACTTCACAAAATCTACCAGAAATCTGTGGTAATTATTATTGGATTATGATGGTAATTAATTACCGACGAAGATCGTATTGTTAAATTATTTTCAATGATAAATTTGATAGATGAATTATTTTCGTAATTCTACCAATAAATTTAACGGTTTTTGACAATTATTTTTATAGTATTTAATAAACTACTCTCATCAAATAAAAACTTTATCAAACCTTAACACCTTACCGTGCACAATATTGGAGGTTTTTCTTTATTTTGTTTTCTGAAAAAAAAAAACAAGTTCATTAATTAAATCCATGGAAACATTTAAGACAAAGCCATTAATTAATACAATTACCTGACATAAATATGCAGCAATAATGATTTATATACATATTATTTTGGTGATTATATTTAGGAGATAACTATTTATTCGATAT
>NC_029774.3:36236110-36240030 GCF_000817695.3 Arachis duranensis
ATAATATTTTTATAAATAAAAAAATTTTATATTTAACAAATAACTTATCTATTGTGATAATAAATAAATATTTAAAAGGTACATACAAAAAATCAGAGTAAAATTTAATTTTTAAATTTTTTTTATTTGTCAAAAATATTTGATCATTTACAATTTTTTTTTTCAAATTCACTTGACATGAAATTACCAAATTTTAAGGTTGAAAAAAAATTTTATTTTTCTAATAATTCTTGAAAAAATTACATTAAAATCTAATATCTAAAGTCTTTTTTTAGAATATAGTTAATATCTAATTCTTTTTATCATAATTTTAAATCTTTCAGAAGTTTATTTGTCATTAGCATTTTTTAGAATTATTTTTTTCGGCGAAGTAAACTTTGAGTGTTATTTGAATAGTTTACTCTTACATTAATTTGATCATTATTGCCTTTTGAACTATGATGCACAGATATAAGTAAATTAAAGATATAGATAAAGGATATAACATAACATGAGACATGCAAGTACACAAATTTTAAATTTTTATAAATTATAGAGACACAACATATATATAAAATATAAAATATTTTTTAGATAAATTATAATAATATTTTATTGATATTAAGATATAATTAATTTTTTAATATTGTAATAAAAATAGAATTAAACATAGTGACACATAATAATATTTAGATTTGTCTAAATATATCAAAAAAACAAATATCTAATAAATATTATGTACAAAATATGTCAAAGACGCAAATAGAACAAGTCAACAAGGTCCATGCTTCATAGACGTTGAATATGTTATTTTCTTTCCTCTATTCATCTACTTAATTTGAACTCTCTTCATTGTTCAATTCATATATATTGGACACACGCACACAAACGATTATGTCCCAACTTCGTTGAGTATTAAATTAAAGATCTTAGCGATATGTTCCCACATTTCGATTTCAATTTGGGGTATGTTCGGAGATCCTAGGTTTCGTTTGTATGTTATAACTTATTTTATTTTTTAACTTATTTCTTTTTATCAGATTTTGGCGTACGGTCGTGTCTAATCTAACATGCCGGGTTCTGCTATTTCAAAACAAGAAAAATGTCCTAAGAAATTAGGAAAACAAAAGGTCCCAATATTCAAAAATCAAAAAACGAAATCTTACAAGAAAATCAGAATTATATACAGCGACCCATATGCTACAGATTATTCAAGCGACGAAGATAATGGTTCTAATAAACGAACAGTGAAGGAAATTCTGGTTCCAATACCTAGGCCTGGAATACCAAAACCGAATCGTATGAAAATGCCTCACAACTTTTATACTCGAAGCAAAAGCAGGTCGTCAAGCATTTTTAGAGGGATTCAACGGCGGAAGAATGGGAGATTTTCAGCTCAGATTCGAGATCCGTATCGACGGATTCGATTATGGCTTGGTACTTTTGATACTGAACAACAAGCTGTCATGGCTTATAGAAGTAAGCATCATGAGTTTGAAATGGCTAACAAATTGACATGTCCTGAAGCAAAAATTGATGTTTTGGTGGAACGAGTTGCGCCACCGCCGTTGCCCATGGACAATGTGTATCTCAATTTGGAGGAACTTGAAAACAGAACAGTATACAATGGTAACTACTACTTTGATGATTGTATTGATGGTTGTTGTAGTTCTTATATGGAGATTGGAGGAGGTAGTAGCGGCAATTTGCCCCTTCCCGACGTTGATTTAGTTGACATGGACATTAGTTGGATCGACGCAGCTTTCAAAGTGGATAGCCACTAAAAATATTTGCAGCAGTAATCCATGAAACTATATATTCTCCAAAGACAGAGAACAAGTTTAAATTCTCGTTAAGATATGCTTGTCTCACATATATGGAACATAATTAATAAGAATACAAATCCGGATGCTTGGATACATTTTCACAACCTGAGGAAATTGTTTAAAACAAGTAAAAATTCCGTGCAATTTAATTTATTAACAAGTCTCTAAATTGCAAACCACGCATCTACTATATCCAGTCCCCTCTTCTCATCACTGACAAGTGACAGTGTCATTCGAAACTTACACTCCCGCATTTTGCACGCACTAATATTTTAATATTAAATATTAATTTTATATAACCTAATCACTAAGATTACAATTGATTAGGCAATTGAGGCTTTAGGTGCTTTCTTATTAATTCCATTTTTTTAGAACTTTCAGTTTTTGGTTCTTTCCTAAAACTCCCTCCTCTTTTATATTGTGATCAAAATCTTACTGTAACAATTATAAAAAAAATAACAAGCTATATAAAAACAAAGTCACATATAAAAAAATAAAAATAAAATTGAAATTCTATACCACACACATTGTTACATACAAATTTAATAATAAAAATAACGTGATAAAATGATCAAAAAAATATGTACAAAACATATGTAGCAGATGAAATATTATGTGAAAATAGTGATGGAGAATCAGTACTTTCAGCAGATAAAACATTACATGAAGATGGTAGCGGAGGATCAGTACTTATAGCAAATGGAGCATTGCGTATCCAGCAGAAACAAAAAATATTTTTCACAGAACCGAGAATGAAAATAGTATAATGCTCTCTTTTATTTTGAAGTAAAAATTTTTTTTTAATGGGAGTGATAAAATAACTTTTGAAGAGAAGAAAAGTCATATTTTTCTATTTTTTCAAAAGTTTTGAATTAACTTTTGCTACTGTTCAAACAGGCTCTTAATTTGGTAAAACTTTTGTTTTTATAAAATAAATTTTAAAAGTTAGCTTTTAAAAAGTTGTAGTATCTATATTTGCTAAATTAAAAATGATTTTTAGTAAGTATAAGCAACAATAAATATATTTGGTAAAATAATTTTTAAAATTTAAAAATATTATAATAGACATTAATGTAAGAATTGAATTTAGATATTAATTAATGTAGGATGTTATATTAGACTTTTTAATTTTGATAAATACAAGACAATTTTAATAATTTCACCCTTAAGGCTTAGTTTGGTAAAATTTTTATTTTTTAAAAATAATATAAAAATTAACTTTTAAAAGAAAGTTTTTTAAAAGTGTAGCATTTATGTTTAAGTTATACTCTTCGTTAGGGGTGGCAAAACGGGCCAGCTCATCCCGCCCTGCCCTGCCAAAGCCCGTCACAAAATGGGACGGGCTGACCCGCCCCGCCAAAATTATATGGGCTGAACTTGCCATCCCGCCCTACCAAAGGGCGGATTGGCGGGTTGGCGGGTAGCCCACCTTTCTTCTTTTTTGTTAGCCCAGAGAAATAGTTTAAAACCTTAAATAACATGAAAAAATAACACTATCTAAAATCAGATCAATAACTAAATCAATTACAAAATAACAACAAGAATAACATATTAATACAAAATAAATCAATAACAAATTAACAATAAGTAAATAATAGAGAACTGAATAGAGATTAGAATTAATAATCAGTAAGAAAAAGATATAAAAAATAAAATAAAAATATAGAACAGAATCGTCGCTCCCAAAAACAAAAAAAAAATAAAAGAGAAACTAAACAAAAATAGAGAACAGTTATTCCACAAACAAATTCATCAAACAGCGTCCAACAAGCAAAAAATAAAAGAAAAATTAAGAGTCGTCGCAGACTCGAGTCGTCTCCGCCGGTGCTTTTTGGGCTGCGCTACAAGAGAGGGAGAGTTGAGTCATCGTTGCTGCTGGTGAACTTGGATTATGGTGCTTTTTGGACGGGAGGGAGACAGATACATGAGGGAGAGAGAATGCGAGAGTGAAGAGGGAATGCGAGTCGTCGCGCGCCTTCAAAATCAAGTTGCGAGGGAGAGAGAGCCAGTGACGCCGGTGCAAGGGAGAGATCCAAGTCGTCGTCGCTGCCGGTGGGAGGGAGAGATTAGGAATGATTCAATGAGGGTTTAGAGAGAGAGAGCGCGCGCCTTCCA
>NC_029774.3:36240140-36266251 GCF_000817695.3 Arachis duranensis
TCTTCAACTTTTAAGTAATAATTCTTTTTTATATTATATTACGTCTAGTATTAAAAATAAATAAATTAAACATGACTAAAATATTAAAATGTGAAGAAATTTGATTAATATATTTTAAATTATAAATATTTAAATATATTAATATTAATTTTTATATTATTTTTTTAATACTTTTACTCCTGTTATTAAATTTTCTTGAATCCGTCACTATATATAATCGTATAACTAAGGGATAAGTATTGTTTTGGTCCCTAACGTTGAGGGTCAGAATCGAAACCGTCCCTGGTATAATTTTGGATTTAAAATCATCCTTAATGTTATATTTTATTTTAAAATCGTCCTTTCTAATAATTTTTTTTTGTAAATGACAAAATTAAACTACCCTTTTTTTATAAATAATTTTTTTAATAAAAAATATATAAAATTAAAAAAAAAGAAAATCGCCGTTTCTGCTTCTTGTTTCGATCTCTGTTTCTGCTTCGTCTTCTGCTTCTTCTAGTCTGCTTGAGTGCTTCTGCTTCTGTATCTTCTGCTTTGTCTTCTACTTTTTGCTTCTGCTTGAGTACTTCTACTTCTGCATCTTCTGCTTCTGGGTCTGCATCTTCTGATTTTAATTTGTTATTTTTTGATTTTATCATTATTGTGTGTTGATTTGTTGAAGCTGATTTTGATTTGTTGAATCTGGATTTGAATAATGGATTTGTTCATCATAATCTCTAATTTTCTAATTTTATTGTTGGTTTTTGTTGTTGTTTTGATTTCTGAATTGCTATTGCTTTTTGTTGTTTTTGGTTTTGTTGTTGTTTTTGATTTCTGAATTATGGGTCCTTTAATTTAGAACAGCAGATTGCAGAATAAATGTGAGACACCAAGAATGAATTTGAGTGAAACAAAATGAATGAATGAAGTGAGATACCAAGAGGAGGAAGGTTGAATGGCTGAATCTTGAGTGTGTTAATGGCAACGAGAATTTGTTAATGGAAAAAAAATGGAAGAAGAATTTGTTCTTCTTGAAGAAGAAGAGAATTTCTTCTCCTGGAAGAAGAAGAAGAATGAAATGGTAAAAAAAAGGTATTTTTGTCATTTAAAAAAAAAATTATTAGAAAGGACGATATTTTAAAATGAAATGCAACATTAAAGATGATTTTAAATTCAAAATTACACCAGAGACAATTTCGATTCTGACCCTCAACGTTAGGAATCAAAACAATTCTTATTCCTATAACTAACTACTTATACAAGCAGACAAGATTCTGATGAAGATGGCTGTTCATATCAAATTCTGCTGCTTTCTTTTTTAATGCGAACTTGAATTCAGCAGCATGGCATAATAACTGCATGGCCATGCCATGAGGCCATGGACAATCAATTCGATTTCCAAATGGTGGACCTCTTCTCTCACGACATAAAATATATATAGAAAAAAAACTCTGTTACATGGCGAATAATAATGTTGCAGTTATAGCATATAGCCAACAGAGTTTAACTAGGAGACTGTTTTTTTAACCAATATCAATTAATTTTTTAATTTTAAATTTAAAATCTTAAATTTTAAATTTTAACCGTAAATTCTATATCCTTAATTATTTAAAGAATAATGTTATATTAACTGATTTAAAGTTGATTCCTATAGTTATTTCTCTGGAATATATATACATTGACATGCATACATTGAATTTAGGCCATCACGTGTTTTCACCTAACACTTGGGGACCAATTTAATTATTGATGACAGAACTAATAAAAATTAGAGTAATGCTATATATCTATCTAAATTTTTTTTAATCAAGTTTAATTAAATTAAACAATAAAATTTAAAACAATACTAACAATAATCGATATATTAGACTAATTTAATTGAATTTAGTTAACAAAAAAAATTTAGATATACATCATTATTCTAAAAACTAATATATTTTTTATCTCTCTTAGATAATTCATCAACGAAAAGAATGATGAGAAACAATGTGCAGCAGCAGCAGGAGTTCAAAGATTCAGCTCTTAAGATGATCTCATTGTGCTCCCTAATTATTGTAGGTGTAGTTGAAACAAAATCAACAATAGAACCATGCAACTCCTCCCAGGCATGCCCCTCACTTCTCTCATACCTCTTGCCATGGGACTCAATGCTATCCGAAATAGCAACACGCTTCAACGTGAACGTCTCAGATATCATGGCCGCAAACTCTGCCTTCCCAATAACAGCATCGTGCGGCAACGAAATCGTGAGAGCAGGATCAACGGTGAAGATACCAGCCACGTGTCAGTGCGTGGATGGAATCAGAAGGTCGGTGTCAGCAGTGTACAGGGTGAAAGCATCGGACACACTGGAATCGATATCAGAGGGTTATGGAGCGCTTGTTACTGCAGATCAAATTAGGAGTTTCAACAAAGGCGTGCCTTTGATGGATGGAGATGTGGTAGTTATACCGTTGCCGTGCAGTTGCATGAAGAACCAGAATAATGGGGAAAGTGCGGTTTATATGTCCTATGTGGTTCAGAAAGGGGAGACACTGGGAAGCGTGGCGGCTTATTTTGGTACAACTGTTTCTGATTTGGAATTTGTTAACGGTCTTGGACAACCTACCGTTCTACCTGGCGATATTCTATCGATTCCTATTCCAGGTACCTACCTAAAAATCTTATACAAAGTTACATTAAGAACTACTATATTTACTTACACGCCAAACATGTCAAATTATTTAATCGTTGTGTGAGTAATCACACCTATAATGATTGATGACATATCTTGTGTAGAAAATTGTAACGTCCTTTGCAGCATGTTCATCAGCTACTCTGAATTGGTACAATGAGAATTTGATAGTCCCAAATGGCTCATATGCTTTAACTGCCACCAACTGTATTAAATGCACTTGTGCTCCACAGGGTCTCAAGTAAGCAACCATATGCAAATTCACTCTTAGTAACAATAACGAATTTTAATGCTTGTTGATCGATAAGCTATGTCTTGAATATGGCTAGGATGCAATGTTTTCCTTCTGGAATGGATGTACCTTGCTATAATTTACGTTGCAAGGGATCCAATCTTGCTATTGGGGATGAACATCTGGAATATTCCAATGCTGGATGCAATGTCACCCAATGTGTGTACCGTGGCCATAGGGGTGGAAAAATTCTGAGTAGGTAAGCAAATAAATTCAATAAACCTCTGCATAGCAGAATCCTAAAGACCTACCCAAAAAAAATTTTCTATTTTGGCTTCAATTTTTTTTGTCTTCTTGTAGCAACACGTTCTTTGTTTTGAATTTTGCAGTCTGATAAACTCTTCTTATCTGCAATGTCCGGGTAACTTCTTCATATATAGCAAGAGCAGCAGAAATTTCAGAATTCTGATGTGAAATGTTTTTTTTTTATTTTATCATTCTTTAATGTCTTTATTTTATTAATTTTATTTTATCTGTGTTCTTTTGGGCAGATAATAAAAGCTCTAGTGGAGCAACATGTTGGCAACCCTCAGCACCATATTTGGCAGACCCATTTGTTTTGTCTCCAGGCCCAAGCCCAAGCCTATTCCCCTTGCCTGTTTCTGAGGCTGCTCTAATGACTCATGCCTATAACTATGACTATGACCATGAGAGAAGGCTCCATCTGTTCTCACTCATCTGTCGTATGCTACACTTGTTATTCCCAATGCTTCTACTTTGTTTTTTAATCTGATCAAGTGTATGTTGATGATGCTGATTTGTAATGAATAAATCGTCCTAAATCATGTGGTATGCTGTACTGTTCTTCCCAATGCAATGGTACTAGTGTAAACACAGATTCCTCTGCATCTCACATTTGACATTTCATTATCCACTTGTGTTTCTCAATTCTGAGTATTGACCTGATAATAAAATCCAATAATGTTTCAGAGAAGAAAAAGTTTAGGTATCAGTAATTTTATTAATTTTTTGTCAATTTTATTAATTTTTGATTAATATGTAATTAATAAAAAAATAAATAATTTTACACTATTAAAATTATCATTAATAACTATTTAATAACTATAAATTATAAAAATTACTAATTTTCTAATACTCCTCTGCAGAGAATATAGAAAAAGCTGACTACCTGCTTGAAATAGTACTAGTAAAAAATTCAAATAGAATTATCATGTTTCATACATGCTAACAGTATTCTGTTTTCGAGTTTTTATTTAAGTATAGAAAAAATTTCAAGTATACTTATATAGTGGTGTTTTAATAATTTTTAATCGTTAATTTTAATTATAAAAAATATATATAATATATATAATTAAAATCAAATTATTGAAATACTGATATTTCGATATACTTTTATACGTTTTTCGTAAGTATAATTCTACATTTCGCTATAAGATTAGATTTTCATTGAAATATAAACGACAAGAAGTACAAATAAATTCTACTCATAGGAATAAGAAAAATGTGTATGTGTTTATTTAAGACTCATCATTATAATTTATATAGTGACCTCTTAGTTTAAATAGAATTTTATTAATTGAAGTATAGCGTCTAAGTATAATAATAAGGGTAAACTATTAAAACATACTTAAAAGTTATTTATATTGTTGATAAAAAATAATTTTAAAAGATAAAAAGACAAATAAATTATTAAAAGATTTAAAACTATAATAAAAATATCAAATATTAATTAAATATATATTTTTAAAATAAATTTTACAAATTAGATTTTGATATATTTTTATAAATGTAATTAAAAGAGATAATTTTTTTAAAAATTTGATAATTTTATACCAAAAAAATGTTTTTCGATTTTTTTTGCTGAATGATTGAAATTTTTTTAGATTTTTTTGTTATATTTTTAAATTGTTCAAAACTTATTTATCGTTTATATATCAGAACTATTTTTATCATTTGTACGAATTTTTGGATATTATATTAGTTTACCCTAACATTACATAATAAAAGTATCAGGACAGACATAACTTATACATAAGTACCAGGTTTCGAAGCTAGACCATACTTTTTTTCTTTTTTTTTGGTGTCTGGAGGTAGACCATATTGATTCTGATAAATACGCGCAAATATGACTAAGAAATAATAACTACAAACACTGGTAGGCTTGGATAAAGTTGATAGTTATGGCTTATAAGCATCATCACAAGCAACAGGTTTTGGCAATAATATCTTGCCCCAATTCTAGCAAGAATATCTATCTGAACGATAAGTTGCATTCATGAGGTCGTTTGAACAAAACACAGGTGTCATCAGATAATTCGCTTCTACTTTTCCATCACTTCAAGATTTTAAAATGTATACCCATACCATCATCACATTGATATTTACATTATGCTAAGATTCCTAATTAATATTTAGCCACATGGCACTAGTTATTGCATAGTAACACACAAAGCTAAGTTTGTTCTATCTTTACTTGCCTTTGTCCCCTCTTTTTTTCTCGTCAGCTGTTAACTTCCCTGATAAGGATATATATAGACAATAGAGAATTTAGTGACAAGAATACATGTTGGAGAATTCTGCATATCCGATGGAACCCCCAAAAAATTGAATCTATATATATACATACACATCCATCATGTGGCTTTGGTATATTTAAAATTTACTGTGAAAATAAATATATAATAAAATTCATGGTGATCTATTATTTGGATTTTGGACCGACTCCTATAATATCAACGGCCACCTCGGTTGATTTGTATAGGTTGTGTAGACTTATGTGCTTTCTGTTACATCAGTATTGCCTTTCATGCATGCAATTCTGAGTTAACCATAAACAGATAACATATCGGCAGAGAAACTAATTTGTTACCAAATAAATGAGTTATGAGTTATGACCAATTTGTAAAATTTGAACCCAATGGTAAGAAATTTATCCGTTTCTTGACATTAGGATATACACAACAATCTTAATTATCCCCTTTTAGTGTCATCAATTAGATCAACTTCTGTAGAGCAAAGAAAGGAAACTAATAATGATGACGCAATGAATACTATGTGTATGTGGTTTTGAAACATAAAAATTGAAGGTGAGTCAAGCACGAACATTATGTAAAATAGGCAGGGAAGGCGAAGAGAATCTAATGGGTGAAAAGAAGTATGAGAAAGAGAGAGGGGAAGCGAAAGCAACATGAGTAGGGGACCGCAAGCAGGAATTTTAAAGTCTTAGGCGGAATTATTGAATCAATGGGGTGGATCCCAACAAAAGCGTCTTACTCAGAAATTTAACTCTCACCACTGCCCATAACACACAGTCGAGTAAACACTTAAATTTACCAGGTGCAGCTCCAAGTGGGGCCCATGTGAAATCCCGTTGTTACGAGCACAACCAATCACAATTCAGAGAACAAGATGAACATGAAATCACCAACCAATGGGATGTTGGATGAGCCCGAATTGCGGGGACCATTAGCAAAATGACCAAAAGTGCATAGGATGGTATAGGGTTTCTCCCACACCACACTGTCAAGTCTCAACACACAAATAATTGAATTGAAGTGAATCATTTTTGGGGGTACCCCAAATAAATAGACTAAACACCTTGCAAAGTTCCTGTTGCAATTGCAACTTGCAATCACTAACTAACTGCCATTTTCATTGCTCTGACAAGTTTGTTATTTTTAGTTCTTCTATGAGCATAGACATGAAAGAAGCAGCTGCAACTGCAACAACTGCAAGTGCCTTGGGTGCCAAGACGGCCAGGGCTTGCGACAGCTGCTTACGGAGGAGGGCACGGTGGTTCTGCGCTGCAGATGATGCATTCCTCTGCCATGCCTGCGACAACTTGGTCCACTCCGCGAACCAGTTAGCGAGTAGGCACGAGAGGGTTAGGCTTCAAACGGCGTCGTGCAAGCTCACCAACAAGGTAACCACCGCACACGCATGGCACAGTGGGTTCACGCGCAAGGCAAGAACACCACGCCACAACAACAACAAGCACTTAGCCTTACAACAAAGGCTTAAGGACCAAGTTTTATTCAACACCGCTTGTGTTCTTCCCGTTGTGCCGGAGCTTGGAGTTGAAGAAACAGCTCTTCTGGATGATCATGAGAGTGAGGAGCAGCTGCTGTGTCGCGTGCCCGTGTTTGACCCTTTCGATGCAGAGCTTTGCAATGATGTGTACGGTGAAGTCAGGGACGAGAAGAATCACGAAGAACGAGGTTGTTGTGATGACTTGGAGAGCTTCTCTGAGTTTCTGCCATCGGATATGGATCTTGCTGAGTTTGCTGCTGATGTTGAAACCCTGCTTGGAAGTGGGATTGATGAAGATTCATTAGGAATTGATTGCAAAGAAGAAGTTCAAAGAGAAGATGCATGCGTTAGAGCCGAAACCACCATTAATATTAAGGAGGGTGCAATGGTAATGGTAAAGGTGAAGGATGAGGAGCTTGATTCAGATACAGCAAGTCATCTTCAGTCAGTTTTTGACATCACAAACGATGACGAATTTGATTGGAATATCGAATCGGTGCTCTTATCGGCGGAGGAAAAGGCGACCACTGCCGCACCAGTAAGTAATAATAGTGATAGTGTTGGTGAAGAGAAAAAGAGGGACATATTTTTGAGACTAAACTATGAAGAGGTTATAAATGCTTGGGCAAGCCAAGGTTCTCCGTGGACAACAGGAACCCCTCCTCCGTTCAACCCTCATGATCATTCCTGGCTAAATTTCTTGGTACTTATTAGTACTTCTCTCCATCTATGTATATCTATTTTTGTACTAGTATTTGATGCAGATGCGCATACATATTTGTGAATTTCAGGATCCAAGTGGTGGAGATGTTCATCAGTGCTCTTCTTATGGGGATGGCAGAAGCGTGAGGGGACATGTTGGAGATGGGGGAAGAGAAGCAAGAGTATCTAGGTACAGAGAGAAGAGAAGGACTCGTTTGTTTGCTAAGAAGATAAGATATGAAGTGAGGAAACTGAATGCGGAGAAGAGACCTAGAATGAAAGGTAGATTTGTCAAGAGATCATGCCTTGTTGGAGGAGCCACATCTTCCTTTCAACCCTCCTATAACTGAGCGAGACTGACATCAATCAATCATTCAATCAAGTTCCTTGTTTGCTTTTTCTGCAAATCTGGAATGCTTCTGTAACATAATAATATCACTACTATTCTAGGTCAGGTTTCGCTAAAGTTGTTGCTTGGGATTGAATCTCTCTATCTCTAGCAGGTCTCTTAGTTGGGTAATCAGATTTAGGAATTCGGGTTATGTTGATGCATGCATTACCCAGTTAACTTTCTAGCTAGGCTACTGATATTTAACAATGTTTACTACATATATATATATCAAGTTCAGATGTTAATTGTTGAATTAGTTTGTACATTATCTACCTATATATATATGCTTGTGACGATTTCGGTTTAATGTACTCCTTTGTCCCATGTACACGAAGAAGTAAAAAACAGGAGGGTGGTTGTTATATTAATTAGAAAGATGAACATGCTTGCATACTAAGTTTAATTTCAGCAATGCGAATCCACCAAACTAGTTTTCACAATAAGCTATATGCACATGTGGGTTAAATTCTGGACAGCACTTAACTATCAAAATAAAATTGAATGATTCTACACTATTAGATATAATTTGATACTATTAAAAATATTATTGATAATTAATTAATGGCTAAAAACTACAAAATCTACTAACTTCCTAAACTTTCTCTATAAAAATGATGGGAACTTAAGTGTGCAATCTTTTTTTAAAAGAAATGGATAGTCGTCAAATTATTAAATATATTAAATTATTTAAAAATTTGTAATTAATGTCACATAAAAATAACATATTTTTATCTTTAAAAATTTATTAGAATGACAAAGTTACGAAAAAGTTATGATTTCTCATCATTCTCAAATTATGGTTCTCAAACATTATTCTTCCAGTTATTTGGTTTTAGTAAGAAAAAACGGAAACATCTAAGTTCTAATCATTATAATATTTAATTTGTACAATCTATAAAAGTTAATTAAGGAGGGAATGGTTATAATGGAAGCTATAACATTATAATAAAGTTTCGCTAGGTTTTGTCGTGAATAACGTATTGTATTTTAGATTTATTAAACATTTAATTTTATTTTTACTAAAGTGAAATTCGCGTGATGTGTAGAGAAGTATATTAATTATAGTTTTAACTATTCTGTATGTTGTTATAATTTTATCGAAATTTTAATTAAATTTTTATATTTTTTTAATTGAGTACCTATACTATATTTTTTTTAATTTAGTTTCTATTAACGTTAAATACCTAAAAAACGTTAGTACATTATACATTTACTTATATATCTTTATCTTCATATTCAGAGACTCTCAAGTTCCATCAATAGCTTCCTCATTCTCCTTTCTTCTAATATTCAGTCTCTCTATCATTTGTCGTCCTCGCCGACTCAAGCTTCGTCTTTATGGCTCTTATAGCAGTAGAATTTCTCTTAGTTTTCTATTATTAAAGAAATTATTTTGATTGATTAGACATTACATAGAGATTTAAATATCTTCGTTGCGAAGCTGTCTAAGAATCTTGGAATGAGGGGCATCATTATGACATCCTGGTTTTTTTGCGATAAATTCGCGTATGTAAATTTTACGTTTTATTCGCATAACGCTTATGATAAGTTTTTCTGCAATTCTTAAATAAAATGAACAATAATGTGATATTAATATTATGTTATTATTTAATTTTATTTGATGAAAGATAGTCACTTGATATTGGCCTCAAAATATTGCAAAAACTCAACTTTACTAATGTCATTTACATTAGTAATTTACTCAATCTTTATTTTAATTAAGTACCACCACTTGATCAGATAATTAATTGAGTTTTTACCATGTCCAATTACCTTAATTACCTTTTAAAATAATTAAAAATTAACCTCGCTGACTCACCGGTTTAAAATCGCAGCATGCAACACTTAATGCGCCACGTGTCGTGACACATGCCTCTTTTCCCTTGATTAAGTGATACTTAGTCACTAATCAAGCTATATAAAAGTATAAAATTCTCTCTCTTTTCTCAAGGAACATTCGAGGCATGCATGGAGAGAAAATGGAGGATTTTGGTTGATTTTTGACTTTTCAAGCTTGATTTCTTGAGATCTGTGACCCCCACAAAAATTTTGATATGATATAAGTGACCGTATCTTCCTCCTCTATGCGGTGACGTGCGTTTTGTTCAGTGGAATCACAAAATGGAGCTGCCCTTGTCAAGAGCCAGTTTGGCCGAACCAATTAAGGGAGGGGAAGAACCACCGAATTTTTTACGTTTTCGCTCCGTTTGACCGATCAGAAACTTCCTCAAGTATCTTTTGTGTGTGTTCTGTGCTTCACAGAGGTAGAGTTTGACACTTTAATCGGTCAAAATTATGATTTAATTGATATACGTGATTGGATTATTGTTCGTTGATATTTGTTGTTTAAATATGTGGTTATCGGCTGTTAAAATTTTAACTGAATTGCTGCTGGAATTGTTGTTGTGATTCGGCCATGTTGAGAAATTGAAAACTGAGATATTCTTGTTGAATAATTGGCTGAAATCTGAGTTATATAATAGTATGTAACTGAGTTTTGTCAGTTGGATGTTGATTTGGGATTAAATATAACCAAAACGAATATTTTGAACAGAAATTTCAAGTAAAAAGGAGAAGAGGCTTGCTTTGAGAAAGATTTAATGAATAAAAATTTTTTATTTATAAATATGTGAACTTTATTAAAATTAAATTGAGTTTAGTTTTTTAAGAAAAATAATTGGTTTGAAATAAAGGGTTTAAAGTGGAAGACAGCTTTAGAAAAAATATGACTCTAATTGAACGAAATAAATTTTATTTTAAAATGGAAGAACCGTGCTCAATTTACTTATTTTAATGAATTTTTAAGTATTTGAAAATTGTACAATATTTTGAATAATTATAAAGTAACTAGTGATGACTGGGTGATTTTATAGAAGTTTAAAGTTATTTAGAGTGATTTTTAAAATACGCAATTTTAATAAAAATAACTTACAAAATATGCCATTTTTTTCAAATTTTAAGCATATTTATGTATTTTAGTTCAGTGGGTATATTTATGCATTTTTTCAAAAAGTACTTATAGAATTTAAGCATAACTCTGAGATATTTAGAAAAGTGATTCTAAAGTTAAATCTCATGACCCGTTCTATTTTAGTTTATTATTTTAAAAAAATAATAAAATTTTGGATAAAGAATTATTATATCTTGAAAGTTATTTGATTATGTGATGAAATAATTTTGGTTGGAAGTGCTACACCAATGACTCTTCTTGTCATCGATTTATCTGACAATTTTTCGAAAAGTGGTATG
This sequence comes from Arachis duranensis, assembly GCF_000817695.3. Classification (NCBI taxonomy): domain Eukaryota; kingdom Viridiplantae; phylum Streptophyta; class Magnoliopsida; order Fabales; family Fabaceae; genus Arachis; species Arachis duranensis. Next base: position 36,251,418 of record NC_029774.3, read on the forward strand.
GAAGCTATAGCCCAAGAGTGTGACCTGTCACTTTAATCGTGAGAGCGGTATGGGCGCTATAGCCCAAGAGCGTGCAGGCACTATAACCCAAGAGTGTACTAGACACTATTTTCCAAAGTGATGGCAATGAGAGACAATGTCTGTAAGGATGTAATGTCGGGTGTGGGTCGAAAACAGACAGATGAGCTCATCACCCGCACTTGGGCTAGACATGCATCATACTTGGTTTCGCATATCTCTTGTAAGTGTTTTATTTGTTCTTGTAATTGTATGTTATGTTGCTATTTGCTTTTATTTGTTGTTTGCTCTATAGTCTTTTGTTGTGATTTGATTGATCTGGGACACGAGACCGTTATAGAAAAAACAAATTAACTTGTTTCATCTTGACCCTACTAAGAACTCTTCAGTTCTTATTCCCTGTCTTCCTACCCCCCTTTAGATGGAGACGAATGTTATCTTCTACGAGATCGAGCAGCCTTATGTGTACGAGGATCCTGTCCTTTTTAGCTTCTATGTGGTGGCCGCCGAACCTCGAGTCCATAAGTACGTAGTTAGAGATCATCCCTTTCAGCACTCGCTAGTTTCACCTCTCTTTGATCATGATGCATTGTATGTTTTTCCGCTATCTTGGTTACATCCCGATTCTGTCCATTATCCTTTTGATCACATGCATGGAGGTCCTGTTCCAGCACAACAGAATGGTCAGGCGGTGCCTCAGTCTGACCCTGTTGTTGATGACTACATCCCTGAGTCTCCTCCAATAAGTTTGGATATGTCGATAGAGTCTCTTTCTACTCGTTCCTCTTACCCTTTCACCATATAGCTTATCAGGACTTTTGCCGCGACTTCTGGTCAGCTCTCAGCAGTTTGAGTAGATTTCTCCTAGTAGTACAGTTTTTACAGGCAACAGCAGTGATGGTAGTCCCTAGAGTACATCAGAGATCGTCATTATTTCTGACGACGAGGATATCGAGGAGATAGAGATTGTGGATCTAACTTCTGAGGATGATGAGGATCCTGATATGGATATGGAGATCATGGACTTGACTTCTGACAGCGATTAGGTAATGACATCAACATCTTCTTTTGGCAGCTCTCTGGTTTAGTATTTCTTTTGTCTTAGACTCTCACTTTTGTTTTTTGAGAGATTAGGTTAGAAGGCTATGCTAGTCTGGGAGTCAGATTGGGGGCTTCCTATATGAGCCAGGCCCCGGAGAAGTTGAGTTATATATATGTATATAACTGTGAATGAGTAACTAACTTTTCATAAAAATTGAGTTTCGTTAACCCGATTTCAAGCTTGATATTATTAATAATATTGTCGGTGTACTTTCAAGTTGGTAACACTTGATGTTTCAGTATGAGCATGCGAAATTGGGTCATTACAATCATGGTCATCACGCATAGCATTCTACCACCATATCTTAGTGGCCCTCTTCAGATATTCCTCCGCCGTGTCCAACTACTCTAGCAGCCATCCTATCACACCACCACTCCCCACTTCCCTTCTTGAATCCGCCGTCCTGTCTGATGCACGACTCACAAGGTTCCTCATGTTTGCGATCTCCAACTCCGACAAGGGCGATGCCTTGTGGTCTTTGAAGTAACCTCTGTCATCCTCGCCTACTCAAGCTTCGTTTCCATGGACTTTACCCTCCAAGTTGTGGTAGAATCTCTCTTGGAGCAGTCCCCTTCCGTTACCATCTTCGTCCCCACTGACTCTGCCTACAAGAAGTCTGGTCAGCCCTCTCTCTACCTCTTCCACTTCCACCTTGCTCCTCTTCCTTTATCGCCGTAGAGACTCCGCCTCCTCCCAGCCAGCACCAAGATCCCGACCATGCTCCCTGACCAGTCCCTCGTCATGTCCACATCTCCCTCCGACCGCATTACCTCCCTCAACATCCTTGAACCACCTCATTCGTAGTTGAAAACTTTGAAATTCGCCACAACATATGAAAGGCTCGATTATCAGTCACAACCGATACCCTCAGACTCCTCTTCGAAAAAACTGCGATTCCGGCCATGTGGTTCAAGAACTATTCTCTCCCTTCTGCACACAAACACAATTGAGCCAAGATCTTGAATATAAGCTCTGTTAGGTTTTTCTCCATTGGTTTATCAATGGAGAGTTCGATAAGTTTGGCAATTGCACTGGATTCCATGATCTTCGTTTCTTTCCAAGGGTTATTTTTGAATTTTAAAAGTATAGAGGTGTCCTCAGTTAGATTTTCAACCCTAACAGTGAAAATATTCATTTTTTTAACAGAATATTTTGCTATCTAAAACGTTTTTGTCATGATAGGGACTAAATTGAAAAAAAAATTATGGTATAAGGACCCAGTTGAAAAGAAAAAAAGTATAAGGACCTAATTGAGAATTCGATAAAACTATAGGACCTGCAGAATAATTAAACCTTAATTATACTATATAGTCCATTCTAATAAGTGTTATATTATTTAAAAATTACTTAGATAATATGTAAAGTAATGTTAAATTTGAATTGTTTTATATTAAAAATATTTTGTAGAATGCTTATTTGATAATTTGTATATAATTTCATATAATTATTCAACTAAAATATAATATAAATTAAAATATAATTTATTATTTAAAAAATTCATTTATTTTTAAAAAAGACATAGGCTTTTTATATTAGAGTTATACAAAACTGCATTTTCATTTATTGCTTCATTTTTATATATTTGCTTTAGTTGTCATATTTTGAGTTTTCATATGGTGTTTTTTGGGTTGTAAATAATTAAAAAAATTAAAAAAATGAATGAGAGTGAAAAATAGAAAAAATATAAATTAGTTTTATAATCATGATATATTTAAATATACCTAGTAAGGAAATAAGTCGAATTTGAACTTACTTGGGTTTAGAAAGATAAATGAGAATATAAAAAATATAAAAATTATGTATTAATTTAATAATCATGATATATTTGAATGTATATAGTAAGAAAATGTGGCCAATTTAAACTTACTTGAAAGAGTTTTCGTTAATTATTAGTATAAGAGAGTAAGAAATAAAAGGTAATAGAATCCTATGTAGTAAGAGTATTAACATGTATAAGTTATAAAATTTTAATATTTATAACTAAAATTTTTATAATTATTATTATTATTATGACACTTTTTATTGTATTTAATTAGTACTTTATGTTTTAATTGAATAATAATAATAATAATAATAATAATAATAATAATAATAATAATAATAATAATAGAAAAGAATTTTTTGTTTATTTTTTTAAAATTTTTTTTACTAAAAGATGATTGGTTAATTTCCAAGTTTTGGCAAATAAACAAAATTGCTGACATGACATTGTTAGAAGGAAAAATATAGCTTAAACACAATATAAAAAAACTTAGATATTAACTTTTATATAATAAGAATAGATTCTTCACCCTCGCTTTTACTTAATTTTACCACTCTTAACTTTAAACATTTTTCAACGCAACTATCCCACTGCCCATCTACCCTAGCACGCAGCCAGTGTCGTCAGCAACGAAGCTCCCTAGCGTGGCCCTTGCCTGCCATCACTAACCTCATGAGGAGAATTGTTGTTCCATCGTCACCCCAACGCCACACCACTGCCCCCTTGTCAACAACGCATTGTCGCGTTTCATCCTCAACCACCGTGCGCTGTTGCTCTTGTCGCTAACCCACTGAAGAGAATCACATTTCTCCCATTATCAGACGTCGCACCACTACCGCTGTGTCACTGCCGTGCAGTCGCGTCTTCTTCCCATCCTTTTGTGCACCACTATTCTGCCCATTTCGAAGCCCACGAAGTGACGTCGCACCGTCGCCAAGCTAGAGACATTGTTCCGTGCGCCGCTGCTCCAACGCTACACCTCTGTCTTTGCTTCTATGCCGCTGTGTCGTGTTTTGCCACTTCCATCACGTGCCGCTTTGCTCCATTCACTCAAATAGTATGGTCCAAATAAACATCCACATCTTAGTGAAAAGAATCATCCGCATACATAGTAAAATAAACATCTTGCGGAGCATGTGTATGTAAAATCAAGCAAATAAAGTAAAATACCAATGATATACTCAAATAAACATCCACTTTAAAATAAAAAAAAACATCAGCATATATAGTAAAATGAGTATCAAACTTAATTGATAAGAAATAAATAACGAGACTGTAGCTGCAGAGACACCGGGATTGTGAAACAGCAGCGGTGGTAACACATAATTGCGAGAGAGCAGTTACAGCAAAAATAAAAAAAATTCAAAATTATAATTTAACTTAATTAATTTAAATTTTAATTTTTAAAATAAAAATTAACTTTCTTTTTTTAATTTATTATTTACGTTATTAAAAAAACGTTATTCTCCTATATTTTATCTTAAAATAATAATGGTATTAAAGTTAATTTAAGTAATAATTAGTATGTCGATTCCATGAGGTTTATTATTTGGTTTAATATTTGGTCCTNTCAATTACCTAATTAGTATATTGATTTATTCATATATATGCACGATGTATAAATTGAATTAGATGAAAACGGATCGACTGGTGCTAAATTGCCAAATCCATCATTTTCTAAAAAAATAAACAGAAGAAGCACAACATCATCATGGCCTCCTTTAATGAAAATATTTAATAAAAAATTAGCAAAAAATAGTACGAATTTATCTTATTTAATATTAATTAATTATTGTAATAATTAATAATTACTAAATAAGATAAGTTACGACTATTTTTTTCGTCTTTCTAACATTATTGATAATTTAATTGAAAAATTTTCATGTGTTCCATTCACTTTATTGAAATAACTGTAACACCTTAATTATCAAAATGTCACGCTTCCAGCTGCACTACTCTGATAGCTCGAGTATTACGATGACTCTTATAATATTTAATACTAAAATATGAGCCTGTTTAAAACTTAAAAACCGTATAACATTTCATAAACACTTTTTTTGTGAAAACATAACACTAGCTTACAACCATACATATCACAATTTCCTATCCCTCTTACAAACTTAATAAAGATAAAGGCGAGGGAAAATAATAGCTAAGATAATACAACAATACCGAATAAACAGAAAATAAACATAACTATTCTGAAGCTCCGTCGTCCATATCCTGAAAGGAAATAACCTATAGGGGAGTGAGAACGTCGTCCTCGCTTGTTCTCACTATAGGATTACAGAAATTGCTATAACAAGATACTTAAAATAAAATTTATTCTTAGAATACAGTGATCATTGCTCGTCTTATGAGTCTTTCCAAAAACCTTGGGTACACATTCGAAATCCAGAAAATCCCTTTTTGAAGACTTGGTAAATTTCTCAAAAAATTTAAAACAAAATCTTTTTCCTTTCTTGTAAAATCTGAAAAGTTTTTCCTAAACAGTATGAATGACCAACATGTCCCAAACATAGGTTCAATTAAGTCTATGCTGTAAGAGTTTGATTTTTCATACTTTTCTAGACTACAACCATGAAAGCAGTTACCTACGTGGTATAAATGACCATCTCATTCTAAGCATAGGTTCATTAAGTCTATGCTGAATCGGTCAGATACTTCATATAAAACTAGAACTCAATATACCAATCACGGCCTCAAGCCCATCCAATCCAACACGGCCCCCAGCACAAACAACTCAATCATCAACCAATTCATCACAAATCACCCAATCAAACACAATTACAATTAATGTAGTTTAAACACAATCAATAGCAATTACAACAAGTATAGCAGTTAGCAATTAACATAAGTATTCACATGGGCAAACCAATTACAATATGCACACCCAAACAATGTCATATAAATGCAAATGATGAATGTCTGCCCTACTGGCTGTGATATCACATTGTCGGTTCAACTGCCAACCCGACACATCCCCATGGAGATGTTGCCCTTCAGATTCATGGTGTGGAAACCCCCGAGATATAGTACTCAGATCACTATTCAGGGTTTTGCGCCTGTACGCTCTGATGATCCAAAGGGATGCGAGTGGGATCTATTGCCACCGACCTCACATCTAAGCGCAAGCAAGATGATCCAACCACAGCCCCTGCCGGGCGCATAGCGTCTCATAATCTCAATATAAACAGTAGTTCAGTGGTTTTTCATAAACATTTTCAACACATCAATCAGGCTTAATATCTTACTTCAAAATTATTCTTGGCCGATTTACTTTTAAATACAACCGTATCCAACTCACATCTTGGCAAGAATTCACTTTTCAAAACGGAGCCACTTTTCACGTCTTTCCAACACTTCCGAACAATCTCAAAACCATGCCAAATTCAAAATCATCTTTCAAAAGACTCAAAATCATTCATTTCTAAATCAGGATTTTGGTCATAAAATTCCTCAGCAGAGTCTCAAGACTTCAGAGGAGAGTAACCTAACTCATTTCTTAAATTCATTGAAAACCTCCGAAACATTAACTTCTTGTTTTAAATAAATAAAATTGAATTTAAACCAAAACAAGTCATGTGTCCAATTATTCCGAACCAATTTCAAAATCAACTCACTTAGACCAAAACCAAGTCATTTGAACTAAAAATCAATTTCAGTTTCATTCTTAAATATGTTTCCAAAGGCTCGGGAATGGTATCAGTTTTACTAAGTCAAAGTTTCCTAAAATACTTCAAACTTTTCTTAAAACGTCGTAAGGTGAAATTAGTTAATCAAAATCCAAGTTCCTTTTAAATCCATTAAAACTCCTTCAAATTTGCTTATTTAATCAACTCCCAAAACATAATTATTTTCATCTTTAAATTTAACTTTAAAACCTAATTCTTTTCTAAAATAGTTTACATTCAAAATATAACAATTTTCTTAATAAAAGAGTTCAAACCTATTTCATATATTCATAATTCAATTCAAGGTATAATTCATTCTTTTCAAAAACTTCGTTTGAAATAAAGTCTCAGATTTTATAAAAATTTCGACAGCATCTCTCCTAAAACTTGGACTTTGCCACCCTTTCCGGGTCCCAACAAAACCAATCATCAACTCTTTCCAACAGGTTGAAGACTAAATCAGTTTCCAATAAAACAAAAACTCAACTTTCAGATTATCAAAAGCATTCAAATCAGCCAATCCAGAAATCTCCAATTTATCAAAATCAGACATTGTTTCAATCAAACAGGCAACCATATTCATTCAAGATAAAATCAGACAATTCATAAGACTCACATAACCAGCAGAAATACATTTTGTACAGTATATCTATTTATAACAATTTCCAATTTAAACAAAATTAGTTTGTATAAAAAGCTCCTACCTCAATGTCGCAATTGCATAACTTAATACAAAAATCCCTTTATTCCCAATTGTGGCAGCAGCAGCGATAATTCCCAACGTAACCGGGATAGAGACAGCGGCACCAACTATGATCACACTCACAGCAACAATTTTGACACTCCCGACAGAACACAGCAGTACTAAAACAAGGATATCGGCTATCGTAATTAAAATAAGAATATAACAGAGAAACAAAATGCTAAATAGAACAAGAGTGGAAGCATTATAGCGTTATGAACGGGAGAATCAATGTCAGAATGAAAAAGGATGGCACAGCAACTTGTTTTCTCCGGTGACCAACTCCAGCTGCGATGATTCCAACAAACCCAGCAGAGTCAAGAACTTCATAAACAAACACAGGGCTGTTACAGAACAAATAAGATCCAGAGGTGGTGCTACTGGTAGCTAGGCATGATTAACTCACCATAAATTCCGGCGGCCTGAACCCCTTTTCTGACGGCGCAAGTTCTGACGGAGGCGGCGCCGGCGACGCGAGAACAGCTGGGCACGATGGTTGAACCCCACTCAGCCTCAGATTTCTCTGTCTCTCACCTTTTGTGGGCTCTCTCTCTCTCTGACGGTAGTGTCTGGCAGCAGGGATGATGAATGGCGGCAGCGCAAGTAACGGGACGCGGCGGCGAACTCCTTCCTGCGGTGACTCCCTCACGAGTTCTCTCTCTCCCTTTGCCCGATCTCTCTCTCTCTCTCGCTCTCTCTCTCTCATCGGCGTTGGGTTGCAACGACGGGTGATGTGAGCAGAAATTGGCAGATTAAAAATTATTTAGAAAAATGGCGTTGCGAGTACAGTTCTTAACTGGCGAAAATCCACTTATCAATTTAGAAAAGAGTTGTCACAAATTTTAGAAATAAAATACTGGGAGTATGAGTCCCAAGTCATCTCCCAACGAGTTGCAGGAAAATGTGCTATTTTATCAATTAGAGGTTTTTCAAATGGGTTTTTGAGTTTGATAAATAGAAAATTAAATTAGAGAATTTATATGATTTAAATAAAATCTTGACCGGGAGAAGATTAATTGGAAGTTCTATCCTTGTTGGAATTTTTTCACGATCAATTAATAATTAGTCACTGTTTCCATTTAGTTAACCCTCAACGAATGAAGGAAAGTCAAATTAAAAGTCAACTTCTATTCACAAGTCCTAATTCTCTCCCTTGGGAAGGATTAGAGTTAGTAACTAACAAGCCAACCAACAATAAACCAATTACAATTAAACTCTTGAGTATTCCAACTCAAGGTTCTCCTTTTAATCAACTCCCAATCAAGTTGGGGAACTACTCCATCATCATAAATGTAGACTTCACAAAATCAATGGGAAAAATAAAAAGAGACATAATAAATAATAATGAAAGAGATTAATTAAAAGTAAAAATAGTTTTGTATTAATAAAATCTGAAAATAATCCAATATCAACTCTGGACAAATTAAGAATATGGAAGAGTAAATGAAAAGTAAATAACAAACTATAATGACCAGTTCCGGAGGAAGACTCTTCTCAAAAGTCAAAGCCAAAAATCTTCAAATCCTAATTTATGAATGTCAAAAGAGAAACCTAGGGGAGGAGTAAAATCAGATCTAAAAACTAAAAATTATGCAGAATGAATTGTTCTTCTTGTTCTGCATGTTCCCTGGCTCTAATCTGTGTTTCTAGGCCGAAAACCGGGTTGAAACGCGGCCCAGAATCCACGCGTTCGCATCACTCAGCGTTTTTCGTGCCACGCATGCGCGTCGTCCACGCATTCGTGTCACTTGTGCAACTTCCAATCCACGCAATTGCATCAGGCATGCGAGCGCGTCACTGTGATTTCCTCCATTTTTTGGCCGCGTGAGCCATGCGCCCGCGTCACTTCTCGCTGGTCATCTCCTTAATTCCTTGTGTTCCTTCCATCTTTGCAAGCTTCCTCTCCATTCCTTACGCCGTTCCTGCCCTATGAAGCCTGAAACACTTAACACACAGATCATGGCATTGAATGGTACGAAGCAGAATAAAAATATACAATTAAAAGATCTTTAGGAAGCAAGTTTTCAATCATGGAACATTTTCAGGAAAGAATTGTAAATATATGTAAATTATATGAATAAGTGGGTGAAGACTTGATAAAACCACTCAATTAAACACAATATAATTCATAAAATAATGTTTTATCAACCTCTCCACACTTAAACATTAGCATGTCCTCATGCTTAGTTGAAGGAGACAAATCTAAATGGATAGGGACATGTGAGATTCATGAAATGCAATACAACCTATATATACATAAATGCAACTAGATGATTTTATCTATATGATTAAAAATAGATAAGTTCTCTAAGACAAAACATGGGGGCAGATTCCACTAATTCAAATCATACAGTAAAAGCAGGTAAATTTGTAAGAAGATAGCTCGTGAAAGCAGGGAACACAGGATCGAGCATTGAACCCTTACTATTGGTGTGTGTGCACTCTAATCCTCTCTAGTATATGGGGTAATCACTCTATCTTTCTCTAATCATGCTTTAAAAAATTTTGTTTTTCACTTAACCAATCAACAATTTTAAAGTTCCAATGCAAACATCATGAGGTCTTTTCACGGTTGTAATGGGGCTAAGGTAAGGTGAGGGTACACATATGGCTAAGTGAGCTTATACATTGAATCTTTAATTAACATAAGCTCTCACCTAACATACATATACTCTATATAATTTCAACATTCATACTTAGCTACCCAAAATTTCCTTTTCACATTCCATAGTCATGCATCAACCTTTATTTTAATTTTATCACATGTGCATTGATTATTGAACTCTGACTCATCATTGGGGTGATTTTGTCCCTTATTCACTAAAATAAAGATTTTTTTAATTATAGCTTATCAATGCACATAGATTTGTAATCTTTCTTTTATGGTTTCACATGAATAGGTACCCAAATTCCCTTTATTTTATCATGACATATTCTCCTATTACCCTTTATTCCCACAATTTTCCCGTACTCAGTTAACACACAAATTCTATCTTAAGCTAACCAAAGATTCAATTGGGATTTTCAATTGTTTTTCTGCTTAAGGCTAGTGATGAGCGGATAATTTATACGCTTTTTGGCATTGTTTTTAGGTAGTTTTTAGTAGGATCTAGCTACTTTTAGGGATGTTTTCATTAGTTTTTATGTAAAATTAACATTTCTGGACTTTACTATGAGTTTGTGTGTTTTTCTATGATTTCAGGTATTTTCTGGCTGAAATTGAGGGACCTGAGCAAAACTTTGATAGAAGGCTGACAAAGGATTGATGATGTTGTTGGATTCTAACCTCCCTGCACTCGAAATGGATTTTCTGGAGCTACAAAACTCCAAATGGCGCGATCTCAACAGCGTTGGAAAGTAGACATCCAAGCTTTCCAGCAATATATAATAATTCATACTTTATTTGAGATTAAATGACGTAAACTGGCGCTCAATGCCATTTCCATGCTGCATTCTAGAGTCAAACACCAGAAACACGTCACGAAACACAGTTGAACGCTAAAAACATGTTACAACTTGGCGTTCAACTCCAAAAGAAGCCTCTGCACGTGTAAAGCTCAAGCTCAGCCCAAGCACACACCAAGTGGGCCCCGAAAGTGGATTTCTGTATCAATTACTTACTTCTGTAAACCCTAGTAGCTAGTCTAGTATAAATATGACATTTTACTATTGTATTAGACATATTTGGTCTCAGTTTTATTCTATTATTCATCTTAGGAGACTATTGATCACGTTTATGGGGGCTGGCCATTCGGCCATGCCTGGACAATCACTTATGTATTTTCAACGGTGGAGTTTCTACACACCATAGATTAAGGGTGTGGAGCTCTGCTGTACCTCAAGTTTTAATGCAATTACTACTATTTTCCATTCAATTCAGTTTATTCCTGTTCTAAGATATTTGTTTCACTTCACCATGATGAATGTGATGATCCCTGACACTCATCATCATTCTCACCTATGAACGCGTGACTGACAACCACCCCCGTTCTACCTTAGACCGAGCGCATATCTCTTGGATTCCTTAATCATAGTCTTCATGGTATAAGCTAGAATTGATGGCGGCATTCATGAGAGTCCAGAAAGTCTAAACCTTGTCTGTGGTATTCTGAGTAGGATTCAGGGATTGAATGACTGTGACGAGCTTCAAACTCGCGATTGTTGGGCGTGATGACAAACGCAAAAGAATCAATGGATTCTATTCCGACATGATCGAGAACCGACAGATGATTAGCCATTCCGTGACAGAGGATTTGGACGTTTTTCACTGAGAGGATGGGATGTAGCCATTGACAACGGTGATGCCCTACATACAGCTTGCCATGGAAAGGAGTAAGAAGGATTTGATGAAGGCAGTAGGAAAGCAGAGATGCAAAAGGAGCACAACATCTTCATACACCTATCTGAAATTCCCACCAATGATTTATATAAGTATTTCTATCTTTATTTTCTGTTTATTTATTATTATTATTATTATTCGAAAACTCCATAATCATTTATTATCTGCCTAACTGAGATTTACAAGATGACCATAGCTTGCTTCATACCAACAATCTCCGTGGGATCGACCCTTACTCACGTAAGGTTTATTACTTGGACGACTCAGTGCACTTGCTGGTTAGTTGTGCGAAGTTGTGAAGTTATGTTTGGACCATGGTATCGTGCACCAAGTTTTTTTGGTGCCATTACCAGGGAGAGAACGAACATGAATGCCATTATCAGAAATCACAATTTTGCCTATCAAGTTTTTGGCGCCGTTGCCGTGGTTTGTTCAAGTTTGGACAACTGACGATTCATCTTGTTGCTCAGATTACGTAATTTTCTTTTCAAAAAGTTTTCAAAAATCTTTTCAAAAAATTTTTTCTTCTTTTTTCATTTTTTTTCTAAAAATTATTTTCGAAAAAAACCAAAAAAATTTAATAAAATAAAAAAATTTTGTATTTCTTGTTTGAGTCTTGTGTCATGTTTTAAGTTTGGTGTCAATTGCACATTCATCTTGTTCTTGTATTTTTCGAAAATTCATGCATTCATAGTGTTCTTCATGATCTTCAAGTTGTTCTTGGTAAGTCTTCTTGTTTGATCTTTAAATTTTCTTGTTTTGTGTTGTATGATATTTTTCATATGCATTTTTGCATTCATAGTGTCTAAACATGAAAGATTTCTAAGTTTGGTGTCTTGCATGTTTTCTTTACATCAAAAATTTTTCAAAAATATGTTCTTGATATTCATCATGATCTTCAAAGTGTTCTTGGTGTTCATCTTGACATTTATAGTGTTCTTGTATGCATCATGTGTTTTGATTCATAATTTTCATGTTGTGAGTCATTTTTATGTTTTTCTCTCTCATAATAAAAAATTCAAAAATAAAAAATATCTTGTCCTTATTTTTCTCAAATATTTGAAAATTTGAGTTGACTTAGTCAAAAATTTTTAAAACTTAGCTATTTCTTATAAGTCAAGTCAAATTTTCAATTTTAAAAATCTTATCTTTTCAAAAACTTTTTCAAAAATAAATTATCTTTCATTTTTTTTATTTTTCGAAAAGTTAAAAATATTTTTCAAAATCTTCTTCTTAATTTTATTTCAAATTTTCGGAACTTAACTAACAAGTAATGTGATTGATTAAAAAATTTGAAGTGTTACTTTCTTGTTAAGAAAGGTTCAATCTTTAAATTCTAGAATCTTATCTTTTAGTTTCTTGTTAGTCAAGTAATTAATTTTAATTTTAAAAATTAAATCTTTTTCAACCATATCTTTTTAATCATATCTTTTCCATCATATCTTTTTCAAAATTTTATCTTTTTCAAAAATTTGATTTCAAAATATCTTCCAACTTCTTATCTTTTCAAAATTAAATTTCAAATCTTTTTCAACTAACTAGTTGACTTTTTGTTTGTTTTAACTATATTTTATCTTTTTCAAAACCACCTAACTACTTTCCTCTCCCTAATTTTTGAAAATTACCTCTCTCTTTTTCAAAATTCTTTTAATTAACTAATTGTTTTAAATTTTAATTTTAATTTTATTTCTTCTCTTAATTTTCGAAAATCACTAACTTTTTTTCAAAATTTATTTTCAAATTTCTCCTTCTCTCATCCTATTCTATTTATTTATTTATTTACTAACACTTCTCTTCATCTCAAGAATCTGAACCTATCTTCACCCTTGTGTTTGGATTCTTACCTTTTCCTTCTTCTATTCCCTTCTTCTTCTACTAACATAAAGAAATCTCTCTACTGTGGTAAAGAGGATCCCTATTATTATTTTCTGTTTCCTTCTTTTTCATATGAGCAGGAGCAAGGACAAGAACATTCTTGTTGAAGCAGATCCTGAACCTGAAAGGACTCTGAAGAGGAAATTAAGAGAAGCTAAATTACAACAATCCAGAGACAACCTTACAGAAACTTTCGAAAAAGAAGAGGAGATGGCAGCAGAAAATAATAATCCAAGGAGGATGCTCGGTGATTACACGACACCTACTTCCAAGTTTGATGGAAGAAGCATCTCAATCCCTGCCATTGGAGCAAACAATTTTGAGCTGAAACCTCAACTAGTTGCTCTACTGCAAAAGAACTGCAAGTTCCATGGACTTCCATCAGAAGATCCCTACCAGTTTTTAACTGAATTCTTGCAGATCTATGAGACTGTTAAGACTAATGGAGTAGATTCTGAAGTCTATAGGCTCATGCTTTTCCCTTTTGTTGTAAGAGACAGAGCTAGAATATGGATGGATTCCCAACCTAAAGATAGCATGGACTCCTGGGATAAGCTGGTCGCGGCCTTCTTGGCTAAGTTCTTTCCTCCTTAAAAGCTGAGCAAGCTTAGAGTGGATGTTCAGACCTTTAAACAAAAAGATGGTGAATCCCTCTATAAAGCTTGGAAAAGATACAAGCAGATGACCAACAGGTGTCCTTCTGACATGCTTTCAGAGTGGACCATTTTGGATATACTCTATTATGGTCTATCTGAATTCTCTAAGATGTCACTAGACCATTCTGCAAGTGGATCCATTCACTTAAAGAAAACGCCTCCAGAAGCTCAAGAACTCATTGACATGGTTGCAAATAACCAATTCATATATACTTCTGAGAGGAATTCTGTGAGTAATGGGACACCTCAAAGGAAGGGAGTTATTGAAATTGATGCTCTAAATGCCATATTGGCTCAGAACAAAATGTTGACTCAGCAAGTCAACATGATTTCTCAAAGTCTGAATGGATGGCAAAATGCATCCAACAGTACTAAAGAGGCCTCTCCTGAAGAAGAAGCTTATGATCCTGAAAACCCTGCAATAGCAGAGGTAAATTATATGGGTGAACCTTATGGAAACACCTATAATTCATCATGGAGAAATCATCTAAATTTCTCATGGAAGGATCAACAAAAGCCTCAACAAGGCTTTAATAATGGTGGAAGAAATAGGCTCAGCAACAGAAAGCCTTATCCATCATCTTCTGAGCAACAGACAGAGAATTCCGAGCAGAGCACTTCTAATTTAGCATACTTAGTCTCTGATCTGTCTAAGGCCACTTTAAG
>NC_029774.3:36271744-36274007 GCF_000817695.3 Arachis duranensis
ATGGTTCAAGAGTTCTATGCCAATGCATGGATCACTAGGAACCATGATCAAAGTGTGAACCCGAATCCAAAGAATTATCTTACAATGGTTCGGGGGAAATACTTAGATTTTAGTCCGGAAAATGTGAGGTTGGCGTTCGTCTTGCACATGATGCAAGGAGATGCACGCCCATACACTAGAAGAGTCCACTTTAATCAAAGGTTGGACTAAGTACTTATGGACATATGTGTGGAAAGAGCTCAATGGAAAAGAGACTCCAAAGGCAAGCTGGTTCAATTAAGAAGACTGGACCTCAAGCCTGTGGCTAGAGGATGGTTGGAGTTCATCCAACGCTCCATCATCCCCACTAGCAATCGATCCGAAGTTACTGTGGATTAGGCCATCATGATTCATAGCATCATGAATGGAGAGGAAGTAGAAGTTCATGAAGTCATCTCCCTTGAATTCTACAAAATAGTCGAAAAGTCCTCCACCATGGCAAGGCTAGCTTTCCCTCATCTTATTTGCCATCTATGTTACTCAGCTGGAGTTATCATAGAAGGAGACATCCCCATTGAGGAGGATAAGCCCATCACTAAGAAGAGGATGGAGCAAACAAGAGAGCCCATTCATGGATCCCAAGAGACGCATGAGGAAGCTCATCACCAGGGGATGCACTTTCCTTCCAACAATTATTGGGAACAACTCAACACTTCTCTAGAAGACTTGAGTTACAATATGGATCAATCAAGGGTGGAACATCAAGAGCACTCCATCATTCTCCATGAAATTAGAGAAGATCAAAGAGTAATGAGGGAGGAGCAACAAAGGCAAGGAAGAGACATAGAAGAGCTCAAGGACATCATTGGTTCTTCAAGAAGAAAGCGCCACCATCAAGAAGAAAGCGCCACCATCACTAAGGCGGACTCATTCCTTGTTCTCATTTCTCTATTGTTTTTCTTTTCGGTTTTTATGCTATATGTTTGTTTATGTTTTGTGTCTTTACTTCATGATCATTAGTACTTAGTAACTATGTCTTAAGGCTATGAATAATTTCATAAATCCTTTATCTCTCTTAAATGAAAAATGTTTTAATACAAAAGAACAAGAAATACATAAGTTTCGAATTTATCCTTAAATTTAATTTAATTATATTGATGTGGTGACAATACTTTTTGTTTTCTGAATGAATGCTTGAATAGTGCATATTTTTTATCTTGTTGTTTATGAATGTTAAAATTGTTGGCTCTTGAAAGAATGATGAACAAAGAGAAATGCTACTGATAATCTGAAAAATCATGAAATTGATTCTTGAAGCAAGAAAAAGCAGTGAAAAAGCAAAAGCTTGCGAAAAAAGAGAGAGAAAGAAAAAGAAAAAAGCAAGCAGAAAAAGCCAATAGTCCTTAAAACCAAAAGGCAAGGGTGAAAAGGATCCAAGGCTTTGAGCATCAATGGATAGGAGGGCCCAAGGAAATAAAATCCAGGCCTAAGCAGCTAAAATCAAGCTATCCCTAACCATGTGCTTATGGCATGCAGGTCCAAGTGAAAATCTTGAGACTGAGTGGTTAAAGTCGTGATCCAAAGCAAAAAGAATGTGCTTAAGAGCTCTGGACACCTCTAACTAGGGACTTTAGCAAAGCTGAGTCACAATCTGAAAAGATTCACCCAGTCATGTGTCTGTGGCATTTATGTATCCGGTGGTAATTCTGAAAAATAAAGTGCTTATGGCCACGACCAAGACTCATAAAAATAGTTGTGTTCAAGAATCAACAAACTTAACTAAGAGAATCAATAACACTATTGATGAGCAGATAATTTGTACGCTTTTTGGCATTGTTTTTAGTATGTTTTTAGTATAATCTAGTTAGTTTTTAGTATATTTTTATTAGTTTTTAGCTAAAATTCACTTTTTTGGACTTTACTATGAGTTTGTGTGTTTTTCTGTGATTTCAGGTATTTTCTGGCTGAAATCGAGGGACCTGAGCAAAAATCTGATTCAGAGACTGAAAAGGACTGCAGATGCTGTTGGATTCTGACCTCCCTGCACTCGAAGTGGATTTTCTGGAGCTACAAAAGCCCAATTGGCGCGCTCTCAACGGCGTTGGAAAGTAGACATCCTGGGCTTTCCAGCAATATATGATAGTCCATACTTTGCCCAAGATTTGATGGCCCAAAATGGCGTTCAAAGTCACCCTCAGAATTCCCAGCGTTAAACGCCGGAACTGGCACCAAAGTGGGAGTTAAACGCCCAAACTGGCATAAAAGCTGGCGTTTAACTCCAAGA
>NC_029774.3:36274537-36282717 GCF_000817695.3 Arachis duranensis
CAGTAGGAAAGCAGAGAGACGGAAGGGAAGGCATCTTCATACGCTTATCTGAAATTCCTACCAATGAATTACATAAGTATCTCTATCTTTATCTTTATAGTTTTATTCGTATATCACCATACCCATTTGAGTTTGCCTGACTGAGATTTACAAGGTGACCATAGCTTGCTTCATACCAACAATCTCTGTGGGATCAACCCTTACTCGCGTAAGGTTTATTACTTGGACGACCCAGTACACTTGCTGGTTAGTTGTGCGAAGTTGTGTTTATGCCATGGTATTGAACACCAAGTTTTTGGTTTCATCACCGGGGATTATTTGAGTTGTGAAAAGTATTGATCACAATTTCACATACCAACTATCTAAAATTCTAAGTTCCTAGAGATGCCAATCATTCTAAACTTCAAAGGAAAAAGTGAGATGCCAAAACTGTTCAGAAGCAAAAAGCTACAAGTCCCGCTCATCTAATTAGAATTAATATTCACTGATATTTTGGGATTTATAGTATACTCTCTTCTTTTTATCCTATTTGATTTTCAGTTGCTTGGGGACAAGCAACAATTTAAGTTTGGTGTTGTGATAAGCGGATAATTTATACGGCTTTTGGCATTATTTTTAGATAGTTTTTAGTATGATCTAGCTACTTTTAGGGATGTTTTCATTAGTTTTTATGTAAAATTTACATTTCTGGACTTTACTATGAGTTTGTATGTTTTTCTGTGATTTCAGGTATTTTCTGGCTGAAATTGAGGGACCTGAGCAAAACTTTGATAGAAGGCTGACAAAGGACTGATGATGTTGTTAGATTCTGACCTCCCTGCACTCGAAATGGATTTTCTGGAGCTACAGAACTCTAAATGGCTCAATCTCAATGGAGTTGAAAAGTAGACATTCAGAGCTTTCCAGCAATATATAATAGTCCATACTTTATTCGAGATTAGATGATGTAAACTGGCGCTCAACGCCAGTTCCATGCTACATTCTGGAGTCAAATGCCAGAAACACGTCACGAACTAGAGTTGAACGCCAAAAACACATTACAACTTGGCGTTCAACTCCAAAAGAAGCCTCTGCACGTGTAAAGCTCAAGCTCAGCCCAAGCACACACCAAGTGGGCCCCGGAAGTGGATTTCTGCATCAATTACTTACTTCTATAAACCCTAGTAGCTAGTCTAGTATAAATAGGATATTTTACTATTGTATTAGACATCTTTGGTCTCGGTTTTATTCTATTATTCATCTTAGGAGACTATTGATCACGTTTATGGGGGCTGGCCATTCGGCCATGCCTGGACCATCACTTATGTATTTTCAACGGTGGAGTTTCTACACACCATAGATTAAAGGTGTGGAGCTCTGCTGTACCTCAAGTTTTAATGCAATTACTACTATTTTCCATTCAATTCAATTTATTCCTGTTCTTAGATATTCGTTGTACTTCACCATGATGAATGTGATGATCCGTGACACTCATCATCATTTTCACCTATGAACGCGTGACTGACAACCACCCCCGTTCTACCTTAGATCGAGCGCATATCTCTTGGATTCCTTAATCAGAGTCTTCATGGTATAAGCTAGAATTGATGGCGGCATTCATGAGAGTCCAGAAAGTCTAAACCTTGTCTGTGGTATTCCGAGTAGGATTCAAGGATTGAATGAATGTGACGAGCTTCAAACTCGCGATTGTTGGGCGTGATGACAAACGCAAAAGAATCAATGGATTCTATTCCGACATGATCTAGAACCGACAGATGATTAGCCCTGCCGTGACAGAGCATTTGGACCTTTTTCACTGAGAGGATGGGATGTAGCCATTGACAACGGTGATGCCCTACATACAGCTTGCCATGGAAA
Source organism: Arachis duranensis (assembly GCF_000817695.3). Classification (NCBI taxonomy): domain Eukaryota; kingdom Viridiplantae; phylum Streptophyta; class Magnoliopsida; order Fabales; family Fabaceae; genus Arachis; species Arachis duranensis. The sequence goes on from NC_029774.3 coordinate 36,276,395, forward strand.
GGAGTAAGAAGGATTGGATGAAGACAGTAGGAAAGCAGAGATGCAAAAGGAGCACAACATCTTTATACATCTATCTGAAATTCCCACCAATAATTTACATAAGTATTTCTATCTTTATTTTCTATTTATTTATTATTATTATTATTCGAAAACTCCATAATCATTTATTATCTCCCTAACTGAGATTTACAAGATGACCATAGCTTGCTTCATACCAACAATCTCCGTGGGATCGACCCTTACTCACGTAAGGTTTATTACTTGGATGACCCAGTGCACTTGCTGGTTAGTTGTGCGAAGTTGTGAAGTTATGTTTGGACTATGGTATTGTGCACCAAGTTTTTTTGGTGCCATTACCAGGGAGAGAATGAACATGAATGCCATTATCAGAAATCACAATTTTTCCTATTAGCTAGTAATGTGGTAAAATGTAGAACAAATAGGATTAAAAATGGCTCAAAGTGGTTAACAAAGGTAATTAAAAGGGTAGGCTTATTTGGGGTAAGTGAGCTAAACAAGCAATGGCCTCAATCATATGCATACATATAACACATTAACATTGGGCATATAGGATAAAACAAAATTCAGATTACAATCATAGAGAAGTAAACACAAAAGAAAAAAATGTTTATGGTTAAATAGTGTAACCATGTATTAAGGCTCAAAGTTTCACGAGTTGTATGTTCTTTAGCTCAAAAATCCTATTCCAATTTCAACTTCAAACAAATTTAACATAATTGTTTTGATTTAAATTAGTGAAATTTTCAAAAAAAATATGGTCTTAAAAGGAACTTATTATCTTTTCAATAAGGTAGAACATGCATGCAATTGACCTACTACTATGCAATCTATTCTATTCTAAAGAAAAAGAAATTGGTGTTAGGTGAAAGAATTACCTCCGAAAGTTAGGTACTGACCGACCTCCCCACACTTAAGGCTTTGTACCGTCCTCGGTGCCATCTGTCAGGAACAAGGGTGGGCTCGTGGCAGTATCCCCACAGTCAGGACCGTCATGGCTCCCTGTGCTAGTAAAGGAAGTGGAGTCCGGAGTGCCTGGGCCCTCATCAGGTCTGTGGTTACCTGTGAGTAGCTCCTTGAGGTATTTGAATCGGTGGTGGTTGCGGCGCTCTCGTAGCTTTGCTTTCTGGTCTTGCCGGTCCAACCTCTCTAGTATTTGATGTAGCAGCTGACTAGTAGAAGGTGGAATATCTGCAGCATATTCTGCGGACTGGCTGGTAATGGCTGGTGCTGGCCTGAGATATCTCCCGTTAGGGACGTATTGATAATCCCGTGGAAGTATGGCTTTGGTGTCCCCAGCTCTGTAGGAGACTCCGGTTTCTGAGATAAGATCTGAGACCAAGGCAGGAAAAGGTAGGTTGCCCGCAATTTGCACGTGTCCCATAGCATTCCGGATGTGTCTTGGTAGATTTAGAGGCTAGTCTATGAGGATGCACCATAGTAGAACGGCCATGTCTGCAGTGAAGGAGGACTCATGAGTGCTCAAAAAGACGAAACGGGACATAATCTGTTCCCATACGTGAACCTCCAAGGTGAGTGCGAAAGCCGATATTCTCTTAGGATGGGAACGATGGTATCCAAAAATCCATCTACTGCCAGGTTGTGCGATAACTCTGAGTACAGTGTCCCAGTCAAATTTGTACGTTTGGCGCTTGAGTGCGGCTTCTTGAAATGCGTCCAGTCCTTCTGGAGCAAGGGGGAGATCTAAGGCTCGTTGAATGGCCTCTTCTGTAATGGGGACTTGCTTCTGACGGACATAAACAGACTGTAGGGTCGGCAGGTGAAAATTGGAGTAGAACTCAACTACCTAAGAAAGATTAAAAAGAGGAAGAAGACGAAAACATGAAAATAAGAAGAAGAATGAAAAAATAGGGAGGGAAGAAGAGAAGAAAAACCTTGATAATGGTGGTGAGAAAGAGGGAGTAGAAGGGAGGAAGAAGGGAGAAGGAAGAAGGGGGGAAAGTAGGATTGGGATAAGAAAAGATAAGATAATCTGGCAGATTTGAATGAGTTGGGCGGCACAAGCGACGCGGACGTGTGGTGCACGTGGTAACGCGGAGAGCCCTTGAAGGAAATGACGCGGACGCGTCGGTCACGCGGACGCGTGACATGATTTGCGCTAGTGGCGCGAGGGCAGTTTCGCGCTCGCACAACTCTCTGTGTGAAAAATATTTAGCCAAATTTTTGGGTGACGCGGTCGCGTGGTTGACGCGATCACGTGGATGGCCAAATTGAGAAAATGGCGCGAACACGTGGGGCACGCGTTCGCGCGGCAGGGCTTGTGCAGCTAGCACAGGTTTAGCCCAGCTCTAGCGCAACTCACTGCCATACACCCTTTTACGTCGAATTGCAGAGCTACGCGTTCGCGTGGTTGATGCGGACGCGTGGGTCAAATGGTGCCAGGGGCATGCCTACAGCCACACTTCTGCGTAACTTGATGAGCGGATATTTTATACGTTTTTTGGGGGTAATTTCATGTAGATTTTAGTATGTTTTAGTTAGTTTTTAGTAGATTTTTATTAGTTTTTAGGCAAAAATCATATTTCTGGACTTTACTATGAGTTTGTGTGTTTTCTGTGATTTCAAGTATTTTCTGGCTGAAATTGAGGGAGCTGAGCAAAAATCTGATTCAGACTGAAAATGGACTGCTGATGCTGTTGGATTCTGACCTCTCTACACTCGGAATGGATTTTTTGGAGCTACAGGAGTCCAATTGGCGTGCTCTCAGTGGGTTAGAAAGTAGACATCCAGGGCTTTCCAGTAATATATAATAGTCCATACTTTGCGCAAAAATAGACGACGTAAACTGGCGTTCAGCGCCAGAAACAGGTTACAACCTGGCGTTCAACTCCAGAAACAGCCCAAGCACGTGAGAAGCTTAAGTCTCAGCCTCAGCACACACCAAGTGGACCCCAAAAGAGGATTTCTGCACTATCCATCTTAGTTTACTCATTTTCTGTAAACCTAGGTTACTAGTTTAGTATTTAAACAACTTTTAGAGACTTATTTTGTATCTCATGACATTTTTAGATCTCAATTTTATACTCTTTGACGGCATGAGTCTCTAAACTCCATTGTTGGGGGTGAGGAGCTCTGCAGCGTCTCGATGAATTAATGCAATTATCTTTGTTTTCCATTCAAACACGCTTGTTCCTATCTAAGATGTTCATTCGCGCTTCACCATGAAGAAGGTGATGATCCGTGACACTCATCACCTTTAGTGACAGACGCAAAAGAATCAATGGATTCTATTCCGACATGATCGAGAACCAATAGATGATTAGCCGTGCTGTGACAGAGCATTTGGACCATTTTCACTGAGAGGATGGGAAGTAGCCATTGACAGCGGTGACACCCTACATACAGCTTGCCATGGAAGGAGCCTTGCGTGTGTGAAGAAGAGTACAAGAGAAAAGCTGAAATAAAGAGGACAAAACATCTCCAAAACTCCAACATATTCTCCTTTATTGAGTAACAATTACTTATTCCAAACACTTTCACTTTTTACAATTAAATTCAAAAAACCTTATTGGCATCCTGACTAAGATTAATAAGATAACCATAGCTTGCTTCATACCAACAATCTTTGTGGGATCGACCCTTACTCACGTAAGATATTACTTGGACGACCCAGTGCACTTGCTGGTTAGTTTTGCGGATTGCAAAGGTGTGATTGCAATTTCGTGCACCAAGTTTTTGGCGCCGTTGCCAGGGATTGTTCGAGTTTGGACAACTAAAGGTTTATTTTTTTGCTTAGATTAGGAATAATTTATTTTTGATGCTGTAGAGTCATTAAATATGAATCCTTTATTTTCTTTTCAAAAAATTTTCAAAAATATTATTTTTTTCCTTATTAATTTTTAATTTTTATGTGAGTTAGTTTTATATTTTAAGTTTGGTGTCAATTACATATTTTATATTTTCCTTTAAATTTTCGAATTGCATGTTATTTATTTTTTCTTGATCTTCAAATTATTCTTGTCAAATTATTTTTTCGAATTTTATATTTTTTCTATTTTTGTGTGTTTTTCGTGTTTTCCTTGTGCTTTTTCAAAATTTTAGTTTTCAAAAATATATTTTTTATATACAGTATTAAAATACGTTACATTTATAGCTCAGTTAGCTAGAGCGTTGGCTTATGTTCTTGGCAATTGGGTATCTTCTTTTTAAAATCTTTTTCAAAAATAATTTTTCTTTGATTGAATCTTGTACCAAACTTTAAGTTTGGTGTTTTCTTGTTAATTTTCTTTAAATTTTCGAAAATTTATTTTGGTTTTCTAAAAACTTTAAGTTTGGTGTTCTTTCTTTTATTCTTGTTGTTCTTGTGAATCTTCAAAGTGTTCTTGAGTCTTCCTTGTGTTTTGATCTTAAAAATTTTTAAGTTTGGTTTTCCTTGGTGTTTTTCCTCCAAAATTTTCGAAAACAAGGAGCATTAAATTTAAAAATTTTTAAGTCTTGTGTCTTCTGTGTGTTTTTCTCTTTCATCATAAAACTCAAAATTCAAAAAAATATCTTTTCTAACTAATTTTAAGCCATCTTTTCGAATTTTTTTTTAAAAAAATTTTAGATTTCAATTTCAAAAATATCCTAATCACTTTCTCTCTCCTCACTTTTTCGAAAATCTTCATAAAATATTTTTAATTTTTTTATTTTATTTTCGTTTTTATTTATTTTTATTTTCATTGTCGTCTTTATTTTATCTTATTTTATTATTATTATTTTGAAATTTTTCTATATAATAAAATAAATTCACATCAGCTCCCTTTCTCCATTATGGACTTAAGTGGAAATGAACAGTCCAGAAGGACTCTGGGGTCATATGCTAACCCCACTACTGCTTCATACGGGAGTAGTATCTGAATACCCTCCATTGGAATCAGTAGCTTTGAGTTGAATCCTCAGCTCATTATCATGGTGCAACAAAGTTGCCAGTATTCTGGTCTTCCACAGGAAGAACCTACAGAGTTTCTTGCACAATTTTTACAAATTGTTGACACAGTACATGATAAGGAAGTAGATTAGGATGTCTACAGATTATTACTGTTTCTATTTGCTGTAAAGGACCAAGCTAAGAGGTGGTTAAATAACCAACCTAAGGACAGCATAAAGACATGGAAACAACTGTCAGAAAAATTCCTGAATCACTATTTTCCTCCAAAACAAATGACACAGCTAAGGCTGAGTGATGAGCAGATAATTTATACGCTTTTTGGCACTATTTTTAGTATGTTTTTAGTGCATTTTAGTTAGTTTTAGTATGTTTTTGTTTTTAGTCCCTCTGAAATGTTTTCAGAGTGGGTGCTGTTAGACATCTTCTACTATGGGCTTACAGAAAGAGCTCAGGTTTCTCTAGACCACTCAGCTGGTGGATCTATACACATGAGAAAGACAATAGAAGAAGCTCAAGAGCTTATTGATACAGTTGCTAGAAATTAGCATCTGTACCTAGGCAGTGAATCTTCCATCAACGAAGAGGCTAAAACAGTAACTGCTGAACTCAGTCCTACAGATCAAGTTGCTGAATTCAATTAGCAATTAGATTTTCTAACAAAACAGTTAGCCAAATTCAAAGAGATACTACAAGAGACAAGAATGGCTAATATGAATATGGAAGTACAGTTGAAGCAAACAGAACAGCAATTATCAAAACAAATAACAGAAGAGTGCCAAGCAATTCAATTAAGAAGTGGAAAAATATTAAATACCTCACTTCAAGGTAGCAAGAAGCCAAGAGATGAGAAAACCACCCAAAATCCATCTGAGGACAATAAGAGCCCAGAGAAGAATAATCTTGGCGCTCAAACGCCAGAAAATGGGTGGAAAGCTGGCGTTGAACGCCCAAACCATGCTCAGTCCTGGCGTTCAACGCCAGAAACAAGCAAGGAATTGGCGTTGAACGCCCAAAGTAAGCACAGTTCTGGCGTTCAAACGCCAGAAACAGGTAAGGAGTTGGCGTCTAACGCCACTCCAGCTTCCACCCCTGGCATTCACACACCAGTGGGAGATCAGACACATACAAGTGCTGATAGCAACCCCTCTAAAAAGGCTTCTCAACCCACATCTGTAGGCAATAAACCTAAAGCAACTAAGGTTGAGGAATACAAAGCCAAAATGCCTTATCCTCAGAAACTCCGCCAAGCGGAACAGGATAAGCAATTTACCCGCTTGGCAGACTATCTTAGGACTCTTGAAATAAAGATTCCGTTTGAAATAAAGATGCCTTATCCAACTTGCTGATGGCTCCATTAAATACCCATCAGGCGTGATTGAAGACATGATTGTCAAGGTTGGGCCATTTGCCTTTC
>NC_029774.3:36282809-36363434 GCF_000817695.3 Arachis duranensis
TTCCTAGCAACTGGACGAACCCTCATTAACGTCCAAAAAGGGGAGATAACCTTGAGAGTCAATGAGGATGAGTTTAAGTTGAATGTTGTCAAAGCTATGCAGCATCCAGACACCCCAAATGACTGCATGAGCATTGATATTATTGACTCTCTGGTAAAAGAGGTCAATATGACTGAGAGTCTCGAATCAGAGCTAGAGGATATCTTTAAAGATGTTCAACCTGATCGGGAGGAATCAGAGAGAATAATAGAACCTCTGAAAATCCCTCAGGAAGAGGAGAAACATCCTAAACCTGAGCTCAAACCATTACCACCATCCCTGAAATATGCATTCCTGGGAGAAGGTGACATATTTCCTGTAATCATAAGCTCTACCTTAGAACCACAGGAAGAGAAAGCATTAATTCAAGTGCTAAGGACACACAAGACAGCTCTTGGGTGGTCCATCAGTGATCTTAAGGGCATTAGCCCAGCCAGGTGCATGCACAAAATCCTATTGGAGGGTGACACTAAGCCAGTGGTTCAACCACAGAGGCGGCTAAATCCAGCCATGAATGAGGTGGTGCAGAAGGAGGTCACTAAATTACTAGAGACTGGGATTATTTATCCTATTTCTGATAGCCCCTGGGTAAGCCTTGTCCAAGTCGTCCCTAAGAAGGGTGGCATGACAGTGGTTCATAATGAAAAAAAATGAACTAGTTCCTACAAGAACAGTTATAGGGTGGCGTATGTGTATTGATTATAGAAGGCTCAATACAGCTACCAGAAAGGATCATTTTCCTTTACCCTTCATAGACCAGATTCTAGAAAGACTAGCAGGTCATGAATACTACTGCTTCCTGGATGGATATTCAGGTTATAATCAAATTGTAGTAGATCCCCAGGATCAAGAGAAAACAACATTCACATGTCCATCTGGAGTATTTGCATACAGAAGGATGCCATTTGGTCTGTGCAATGCACCTGCAACCTTTCAAATGTGCATGCTCTCAATTTTCTCTGATATGGTGGAAAATTTTCTGGAAGTCTTCATGGATGACTTTTCAGTATTTGGAGATTCATTCAGCTCCTGTCTTGACCATCTAGCACTTGTTCTAAAGAGGTGCCAAGAGACTAACCTGGTTTTAAACTGGGAGAAATGTCACTTTATGGTGACTGAAGGAATTGTCCTTGAGCACAAAATTTCGAACAAGGGAATAGAAGTGAATCAAGCTAAGGTAGAGGTAATTAAAAAATTACCACCACCTGCCAATGTTAAGGCAATCAGAAGCTTTATGGGGCATGCAGGATTTTATAAAGGATTTTTCAAAAATCGCCAAACCTCTGAGTAATCTACTAGCTGCTGACACGCCATTTATCTTTGATAAAGAGTGTCTGCAGGCATTTTAAACTCTGAAAGCTAAGCTGGTCATAGCACCAGTCATCTCTGCACCAGACTGGACATTACCATTTGAATTAATGTGTGATGCCAGTGACCATGCCATTGGTGCAGTGTTAGGACAAAGGCATGACAAGCTTCTGCATATCATTTATTATGCCAATCGTGTTCTAAATGACGCACAGAAGAACTACACAACCATAGAAAAAGAGTTACTTGTAGTGGTTTACGCCATTGACAAGTTCAGATCTTATTTAGTAGGATCAAAAGTAATTGTGTACACTGACCATGCTGCTCTTGAATATCTACTCACAAAGCAGGATTCAAAACTCAGACTCATAAGATGGGTGTTGCTTCTACAAGAGTTTGATATAGAAATAAGAGACAGAAAAGGGACAGAGAATCAAGTAGCAGATCACCTGTCCCGAATAGAACCAATAGAAGGGGCGTCCCTTCCTCTTACTGAGATCTCTGAAAACTTTCCAGATGAGTAACTCTTTGCCATCCAAGAGGTGCCATGGTTTGCAGACATTGCAAACTACAAGGCAGTAAGATTCATACCCAAAGAGTACAGTAGGCAGCAATCAAAGAAGTTGATCACGGATGCAAAGTACTATCTTTGGGATGAACCATATCTCTTCAAGAGATGTGCATATGGAGTAATCCGTAGATGTGTGCCTAAAGAAGAAGCACAGAAGATCATCTGGCACTGCCATGGATCACAGTATGGAGGACATTTTGGAAGTAAGCGAACAGCCACAAGAGTCCTCCAATATGGCTTCTACTGGCCTACTATCTATAAAGATTCCCGAGTGTTTGTACTTAATTGTGATAGTTGCCAAAGATCTGGCAATCTGCCTTACAGTTATGCCATGCCTCAATAAGGGATCTTGGAGATTGAGTTGTTTGATGTATGGGGTATTGACTTCATGGGGCCTTTCCCACCATCATACTCAAACACTTATATTCTGGTGGCAGTGGATTATGTATCCAAATGGGTGAAAGCTATTGCAACACCCACTAATGACACTAAGACAGTGCTAAAATTCCTCCAGAAACACATCTTCAGTAGATTTGGTACCCCTAGAGTATTAATCAGTGATGGGGACACTCATTTTTGCAATAAATAGCTTTATTCTGCTTTGGTTCGATATGGAGTTAGCCACAGGGTAGCCACTCCATATCATCCACAGACAAATGGACAAGCTGAAGTCTCCAACAGAGAACTTAAAAGAATCCTAGAACAGACTGTGATTAACCATAGAAGGGATTGGGCAAGAAGCTTGGATGATGCTCTGTGGGCATACAGAACAGCATTCAAGACTCCTATAGGAACTTCTCCATACCAGCTCGTGTACGGAAAAGCCTGTCACTTGCTAGTGGAACTGGAACATAAGGCCTACTGGGCAACCAGATTCCTAAACCTTGATGCCAAGTTAGCTGGAGAAAAACGATTGCTCCAGTTAAATGAGCTAGAGGAATTTAGACTCAATGCTTTCGAGAATGCAAAAATTTACAAAGAGAAAGCAAAAAGATGGCATGACAAGAAGCTGTCTTCCAGAGTCTTTGAGCTAGGGCAGAAAGTTCTGCTATTTAATTATAGGCTCAGATTATTCCCCGGAAAATTGAAGTCCCGGTGGAGAGGTCCATATGTGATTACAAGTGTGTCACCATATGGATACGTAGAGCTTCAGGATAATGATTCTAACAAAAAGTTCATTGTTAATGGACAGAGAGTCAAACATTATCTTGAAAGCAATTTTGAGCAAGAATGCTCAAAATTGAGACTTGACTAAAGCTCAGTAATAGTCTAGCTAAAGACAAAAAATAAGCGCTTGCTGGGAGGCAACCCAGCCATTTACAAGGCTTATTTGTTAATTAATTGATTTTTACAGGTTTATGTCAATTATCTTCAAGGTAAAATAGCAATTGCCTGAGTTCACAGAGTTACAGAAGGATTCAGAGGATAAAACAGCAAAAAGAATGCAGCTAGTGCGAAAAAAGCCAGTAAGAGCTGTTTTGGGCGCTGAACGCCCAAAAGAAGCACTCACTGGGCGTTCAACGCCAGTAAGGATAGCCATCTGGGCGTTGAACGCCAGAAAGAAGCATCTTCTGGGCGTTGAATGCCAGAAAGAAGCACCTTCTGGGCGTTCAACACCAGATTTATAGCGTCCTGGGCGTTCAAAAAAATGCTAGTGACAAAGGAGTTCTTGGCGTTCAACACCAGCTAGAAGCAACAACTGGGCATTGAACGCCCAGAAGAAGCTGCAAACGGGTGTTAAACGCCCAAAACATGCAGCATTTGGGTGTTTAACGCCAGGATGGTGGGGAGGAGGTAAATTCATTTTTATTTCACAATTTTTTTAATTTTTTATGTTTCAATTCATGATTTCTTGCATAAGCATGTTACAAACTTTCATTCTTCATTTCCAAACATTTTAATTCTAATTTCAAAAATCCCTTTTTCAAAAATTTCAAATGTATCTTAATCCATAAACACAAATCTTTTTCTAATCCAATCCAACACTTTTTCAAATTTTTCAAAACTCAATTATCTTTTAATATCTTTTTCAAAATAAAAATTCAGATTTATCTTTTCCAAATATCATTCACAACTTTTTATTTTAAATTATATATTTTTCTTATCATATTTATCTTTTATAAATCATATCTTCTATCTTATCTTTTTAAAATTTTTGAAAACCCCACCCCCTCCCTTTTAAATCCACATTCGGCCTCCCTCCTCTCATCCACCATTGGACACTAGCTCTCCTTTTATCCCTCTCCTTTCTTTTCTTTTGCTTGAGGATAAGCAAACCTCTAAGTTTGGTGTGTTTATCCATGATCACTAAACCATACCCACTAAGATCATGGCTCCTAAAGGAAAACAACCCACTCCAAGAGGCAAGAAAGAGAGTATTCCAAAACCACTTTGGAATCAAGGGAAGTTCTTAACCAAAGAACATTCAGACCATTACTACAAAATAATGGGTCTAAGATCAGTGATCCCGGAAGTCAAATTCGATTTGAAAGAAGATGAATATCCAGAGATCCAAGAATAAATTCAAAACAGGAACTGGGAAATCCTAGCTAATCCTGAAACCAAAGTGGGAAGGAATATGGTTCAGGAGTTCTATGCTAATCTGTGGTAAACAGACAGGCAGAGAATATCTGGAACTGTCCTCTATGACTATCGGACCTTGGTTAGAGGAAAGATTGTTCACATCCACCCTGACAAAATTAGGGAGATCTTTAAGCTACCTCAGCTGAAAGATGACCCAGACTCCTTTAATAGGAGAATGATGAGAACAAACAAGGGCCTGGACAAGATTCTAGAGGACATATGCATCCCTAGAGCTAGGTGGACCACCAGCACCAAGGGCGTCCCAAATCAAGTCAAGAAAGAAGATCTCAAACCAGTCGCCAGAGGATGGCTGGACTTCATTGGGCATTCTATATTGCCAACTAGCAACCGTTCTGAAGTCACCGTTAAAAGAGCAGTGATGATCCATTGCATTATGTTGGGAAAAGAAGTGGAAGTTCATCAACTGATTTCATGTGAACTTTACTTAATTGCAAACAAGAACTCCAAAGATGCCAAGTTGGCTTATCCAAGCTTAATTTCTATGCTCTGCAAAGATGCTGGAGTGAGGATGGGAATAACTGAGTATATCTCCGTTGAGCGGCCAATCACTAAAACCACAATGGGAAAACAACAAGTGCAGGATGACCCCATCAAGAGGAGAGCACAGGAATTTCTCCCAGAAATCCCTCAATTTGAATATTGGGAATATCTTGAAGCATCTGTTACCAAGTTGCAAGAAGCTCTGGACCAAATAAAGGAAGAACAGAATAATCAAAATACCATGCTTTGCAAATTGCTTAGGGAACAAGAAGAGCAAAGGCATGAATTAAAGGAACTGAAGTGTCAGAAATTATCTCTTGAAGGATCAAGCACCCCACAGACTAGAGGAACATCCACTTCCCAAAATAAAGGTTGTTGAGTTCTAATTTTAGCTTTAACTCTGTGATAGTCGTTATTATAGGAATTTACCTTAGAAATTATATATAAGTAGTAGTAATTAGCATATCTATTTTGATTTTATTTTCAATTAAGTCATAATCTATTTTTCTCATCATCATCAAACATGAATAAAATAGTAGATTTTTAGAATAAAGAGGCAATTTGTATTTTTTGAGTATTTAATAAGGAAAATTCTAATTAATTATATGTGGTGGTAATACTTTTTGTCTTCTGAATGAATGCTTGAACAGTGCATATTTTTTATCTTGAATTTTATGAATGTTAAAATTATTGGCTCCTGAAAGAATGATGAACAAGAGAAATATTATTACTGATCCGAAAAATCATGAAATTGATTCTTGAAGCAAGAAAAAGCAGTGAAAAATTTTTTTTACAAGGAATCATTGGATAAAGAAAAAGAAAAAGCCAATAACCCTTAAAACCAAAAGGCAATGGTGAAAAGGATCCAAGGCTTTGAGAATTAATGGATAGGAGGGCCCAAGGAAGTAAATCCAGGCCTAAGCGGCTAAATCAAGCTGTCCCTAACTATGTGCTTGTGGCATGCAGGTCCAAGTGAAAAACTTGAGACTGAGTGGTTAAAGTCGTGATCCAAAGCAAAAGAGTGTGCTTAAGAACTCTGGACACCTCTAGTTGGGGACTTTAGGAAAGCTAAGTCACAATCTGAAAAGGTTCACCCAATTATGTGTCTGTGGCATTTATGTATCCAGTGGTAATACTGGAAAACAAAGTGCTTAGGGCCACGGCCAAGACTCATGAAGTAGCTGTGTTCAAGAATCAACATACTAAACTAGGAGAATTAATAATACTATCTGAATTCTGAGTTCCTATGGATGCCAATCATTCTAAATTTCAAAGGATAAAGTGAGATGCCAAAACTGTTTGGGAGCAAAAAGCTACTAGTCCCGCTCATCTAATTAGAATCTGAGATTCTCTTAAAACTCTGAGATATTATTTCTTCTTGATTTCTTTTTATCCTATTTTATTTATCTAGTTTCTTGAGGACAAGCAACAGTTTAAGTTTGGTATTGTGATGAGCGGATATTTTATACACTTTTTGGGGGTAATTTCATGTAGATTTTAGTATGTTTTAGTTAGTTTTTAGTATATTTTTATTAGTTTTTAGGCAAAAATCATATTTCTGGACTTTACTATAATTTTGTGTATTTTTCTGTGATTTCAGGTATTTTCTGGCTGAAATTGAGGGAGCTGAGCAAAAATCTTATTCAGGCTGAAAAAGGACTGCTGATGTTGTTGGATTCCGACCTCTCTGCACTCGGAATAGATTTTTTAGAGCTACAGAAGTCCAATTGGTGCGATCTCAATTGGGTTAGAAAGTAGACAGTCAGGGCTTTCCATCAATATATAATAGTTCATACTTTGCATGAAAATAGACGACAACGCCAGTTCCATGTTGCAGTCTGGCGTTCAATGCCAGAAACAGGTTATAAGTTGGAGTTCAGCGCCAGAAACAGGTTACAACCTGGCGTTCAACTCCAGAAACAGCCCAAGCACGTGAGAAGCTTAAGTCTCAGCCCCAACACACACCAAGTGGGCCCCAAAAGAGGATTTCTGCACTATCCATCTTAGTTTACTCATTTTCTGTAAACCTAGGTTACTAGTTTAGTATTTAAACAACTTTTAGAGACTTATTTTGTATCTCATGACATTTTTAAATCTCAATTTTATACTCTTTGACGGCATGAGTCTCTAAACTCCATTGTTGGGGGTGAGGAGCTCTGCAGCATCTCGATGAATTAATGCAATTATCTCTGTTTTCCTCGTTCTACATTAGATTGAATGAGTATCTCTTAGATTCCTTAATCAGAATCTTCGTGGTATAAGCAAGAATTGATGGCGGCATTCATGAGAATCCGGAAAGTCTAAACCTTGTCTGTGGTATTCCAAGTAGGATTCAATGATAAAATGGTTGTGACAAGCTTCAAACTCGCGATTGTTGGGCGTAGTGACAGACGCAAAAGAATCAACGGATTCTATTCCGACATGATCGAGAACCAACAGATGATTAGCCGTGCTGTGACAGAGCATTTGGACCATTTTCACTGAGAGGATGGGAAGTAGCCATTGACAACGGTGACACCCTACATACAGCTTGCCATGGAAGGAGCCTTGTGTGTGTGAAGAAGAGTACAAGAGAAAAGCTGAAATAAAGAGGACAAAGCATCTCCAAAACTCCAACATATTCTCCATTATTGAGTAACAATTACTTATTCCAAACACTTTCACTTTTTACAATTAAATTCAAAAAACCTTATTGGCATCCTGACTAAGATTAATAAGATAACCATAGCTTGCTTCATACCAACAATCTCCATGGGATCGACCCTTACTCACGTATGGTATTACTTGGACGACCCAGTGCACTTACTGGTTAGTTGTGCGGATTGCAAAGGTGTGATTGCAATTTCGTGCACCATAACTCTCTGTTTCTTTTCTTCAATGTTGCAAAGTCACTATGACGTGAGCGCGTCAACGACGCTGGCGCGTCGCATGCCTTAACCCCCTATATTTTTTTATAGATGCAATATGCAATATGCGGATGAGATGCAAAATATAGGCATTAGTACTGAGAAGAGTTATTGATGAAGGAAGGTAAGGAGAGGGGAAGGAACGATCATACCATGGTGGGTTGTCTCCCACCCAGCACTTTGCTTTAACGTCCTTAAGTTGGATGCTCCACTAGCTCAGTCTTCTGCTGTGGGCGGATCTTCCAAGAGGAAGATCTCTAGTTCCTAGTTTTTCACCATCTTTTCACCATGGAATAACTTCAAGCGATGTCCATTGACTTTGATAAGTTCAGAGCTTGAAGGATGGCTCAAGTGAAAGACTCCATATGGTTCCACCCTCTCTACTCGATAGGGACCATCCCATCTAGATCTCAGCTTGCCTGGCATGAGCCACATTCTGGAGTTGTAAAGTAGGACTAAGTCCCCAGGTTGGAATTCTCTTCTCTTGATGATCTTGTTATGCACAACCTTCACTTTCTCCTTATACAGCCTGGAGTTTTCATAAGCTTCTAGGCGGAAGTTTTCTAATTCTTGCAGTTGCAACTTCCGTTCAGTTCCGGCTCTCTCATAGTCCATGTTGCATTCCTTTACCGCCCAGAAGGCTTTGTGTTCCAACTCAACTGGGAGATGACAGGACTTTGCATAAACCAAGCGAAAAGGACTCATCCCAATCGGTGTCTTGTATGCTGTCCGATATGCCCAAAGCGCGTCTTAGAGCCTGATGCTCCAGTCCTTTCTATGAGGCTTGACAATCTTTTGTAGTATGCACTTTATCTGTCTGTCAGACACCTCTGCTTGCCCATTAGTCTGGGGGTGATAGGTTGTTGATACTTTATGAATTATCCCATGCCTCTTTAGTAAACCTGTTAGTCTCTTGTTACAAAAGTGAGTGCCTTGATCGCTCACGATTGCTCGTGGTAATCCAAAGCGACAAATAATATGGTTTCTAACAAAGGAAACAACAGTGTTAGCATCATCAGTACAGGTAGGAATTGCTTCCACCCATTTAGAAACATAATCTACAATTAATAGTATATAAAGGTGGCCATTAGAATTTGGAAATGGACCCATGAAGTCAATGCCCCAAACATAAAAAATTTAACAGAAAAGCATAATTTGTTGAGGTATTTCATCACTCTGGGATATATTACCAAATCTTTGGCACGGAGGACAAGATTTACAAAGTTCAGCAGCATCTTTAAAAAGAGTAGGCCACCAGAATCCACAGTCTAAAACTTTTCTAGCAGTTCGTTGAGGGCCAAAATGTCCTCCACTCTCAGATGAGTGGCAGACCTCTAAAATGGACTAGAATTCTGATTGAGGTACACACCGTCTAATTACCTGGTCAGCACCACACCTCCATAGATATGGGTCATCCCATACATAGTATTTGGACTTGCTTTTCAGCTTGTCCCTCTGATACTTAGTGAAATCGAGAAGAAAAGTATGGCTAACTAGATAATTAGCTACAGGTGCATACCAAGGAACTACAACAGATACTGCCTGTAAGCTATCAAATGGGAAATTATCATTGATAGGAATGGAGTCATCTTTAATGTGCTCGAGGCGACTCAAGTGGTCAGCCACTAAATTTTGGTTACCATTCCTATCTTTAATTTTCAGATCAAATTCTTGAAGCAGTAGCATCTAACATATTAGCCTTGGTTTAGACTCCTTTTTAGCTAATAAATATTTTAGAGCTGCATGGTCTGAGTACACTACTACCTTAGTACCAAGTAAATAGGTTCGGAATTTATCCAGAGCAAATACAATAGCTAAAAGCGATTTTTCAGTAGTTGTGTAATTAGATTGAGAAGCATCTAAAGTCTTAGATGCATAAGCAATTACAAAAGGGTCGTTAACTTCATGTTGAGCCAATGCTGCTCCTACTGCATGATTGGAGGTGTCACACATGATTTCAAATGGTTGACTCCAGTCTGGTCCCCTCACAATCAGAGCTTGATTTAGGGCAGTCTTCAGCTTATCAAACGCTTGTTTGTAATCCTCACTAAACTCGAACTCAATGTCTTTCTGCAGTAGTCTGGATAAGGGCAGTGCTACCTTACTGAAGTCCTTAATGAATCTCCTGTAAAAACTTGCATGGCCAAGGAACGAACGGACTTTCCTCACAGAGGAGGGGTAAGGTAAACTAGAAATAACATCCACCTTTGTTGGGTCTACAGAGATACCAGTATCAGAAATAACATGTCCTAGAACAATACCTTGTTTTACCATAAAATGACACTTTTCAAAATTTAAAACAAGGTTTGAACTAACACACCTGTCCAATACTTTAGATAAACTATCCAAGCAAAGGTTCAATGAATCACCATAAACGCTAAAGTCATCCATAAAAACTTCCATACAAGTCTCAATGAGATCAGAGAAAAGACTCATCATACACCTTTGGAAAGTTGCTGGCGCATTGCATAAGCCAAAGGGCATTCTTTTATAAGCATAAGTCCCAAAAGGACATGTAAAAGTAGTCTTTTCCTGATCTTCAAAAGCTATAAAGATTTGAAAATAACCTGTATAACCATCTAGAAAGCAGTAGTGAGATTTACCTGACAGGCGATCAAGCATCTGATCAAGCATCTGTAGTCAATGCAAACTCTCCATGTGTTTTGTACTCTGGTTGTCAGAAGTTTTCCTTGCTCATTCCTTATTGTTGTGACTCCAGATTTCTTGGGCACCACTTGTACTGGACTGACCCATTCGCTATCTGAAATGGTGTAAATGATATCTGCTTCAAGTAGTCTGGTTACTTCCTTTTTGACAACTTCTAAGATGGTGGGATTCAGTCTTCTTCTACGGACAGGCTTTGCTCCTTCTTCTAAGAATATTCTATGTTCACAAACTTGAGGGCTGATGCCTACTATATCCGCCAAGCTCCATCCAATTGCTTTCTTATGCGTCCTTAATACACTAAGCAATTGTTCTTCTTATTGGGAAGTGAGCTCCCTTGCAATGATAACTGGAAACTCCTGCTTGTCCTCAAGGTATGCATACTTGAGGTGTGGAGGAAGGGGCTTTAATTCCATTTTCCATTCATGGTTTGGTCTGGGGCTGGTGAAAATGGTGATGAAGCTTCAGTATGTTTGGAGGGTGTCCCCACACTTGGGTCTTGCTCCATGTGATTCTCTTCCATGTCTTCCTGGTGAATTGCTGCTATGATTTTGTCAATGATGTCACATTAGAATATGGAGTGATCTTTTGGGGGTGCATTATAGCTTCATCCAAATTGAAGCTCACTGTTCTGCCATCTACCTCAAAGGAATAGGTTCCCGAAAAGGCATCCAGCTTGAATTTTGAAGTCTTCAAAAATGGTCTCCCAAGCAAGATTGATGAAGGTCTTCCTGAGTCAATTTGGGGCATCTCCAGGATATAGAAGTCAATGGGAAATGTGAGCCCATTAATGCTCACTAACACATCTTCAGCAATTCCAACCACTGTGATAATGCTTTTATCTGCTAACACAAAACGAGCTGTCGACCTTTTTAAGGAGGGAACCTTAAAGCATTATATATAGACAAGGGCATAATACTCACGCATGCTCCTAAATCACACATACAATCAGAAAATATCACACCTCCAATGGTACAGTTAACCATGCATGGGCCTGGGTCACTACATTTTTCAGGTATATTTCCCATTAAAGCAGATATAGAACTACCTAAAGGAATAGTTTCTAAATTCATTAATTTTATCTTTATGTATGCACAACTCTTTTAGAAACTTTGCGTATTTAGGTACTTGTTGAATAACATCAAAAAGGGGAACAGTTACCTCAACCTTTTTGAAGATCTCTACCATTTTGGGATCAAGTTCCACCTGCTCTCTGGGTTTCTTAGAAAGGTGTGGAAATAGAATAGGAGTGGCATCTTTTATAGCTTCAGCTTGCTGAGGTTTTGCATTCCTTGGTTGGGCTGCTTCTGCTTCAGCCATGCCTTGTGCATCATATTCTTCTTCAACATCCTCTACCTCAACTGTGTTCGCAGCTATGGTGTGTTCTGGCAGGCTTGGTCCCTTTGGATTTCTCTCTTACAGTGTGGTTCCAGATCTCATGGTAATGGCATTGATGCCATCCTTGGAGTTAGGTAATGGTTGAGAGGGGAGTCCACCAGAGCTTGAAGACTGGTTGTTAGAGTTATTCAGTGATCCAATCTGTGAGACAAGGGATTGCAAGGTAGAGTTCAGACCATTTAGAGTAGAAGTAAGGTTGTTTTCCATGGCCTGCTGTCTTCGATCAATAGATTATAGTAACTCATCATTAGAAGATGAAGAGGGATAAGTGATATGAGGGGTCCGTTGAGATGTTTGAGGTTGCCTTAGATATGGTGCTCTGTAGGCCTGATTCTGATTTTGTTGCCTGAAGTTGTTATTGTTATTCCACCTATGGTTTCCATTGTTATCTCTGCCTCCTCTGTTATAATTGTCCCTTCAACCTTGGTTGGGGTTATCCTGCCATCCATGGCTGTAGCTGCCACCTTGATTGTACCCTTGATTGGGGCGGTCATAGAAGTTATGAGTGGCTGCCACAGTGTTGTCTTTCTGTTGGATTTGCAGACATTCATCAGTATAATGACCGTAATCGGCATAGATCCCGTATACTCTTTAGGGAACCAACTGTTGGCCTTGCTGTGGTAGAGAAGGCTGAGCTTGTTGTTGACTCAATTGCATCTGCTTCAGTAAGTTGGTCATTTCACATAAGCTCTGAGTTAGAGCAGCAGTCTCTTTGCTAGAGGATACCTCTGCAACAGCTCTTGACCGACTTTGTTTCTGCCTGTGATTCCTATTAGATTAAGCTAAGTCGCTAATCAATTGCCATGCCTCATCCGTAGTCTTGTACTTTTTCATAAACCCATTGCTAGCACCTTCCAATGTGGTCTTATCTTGAGATTTCATGCCCTGTGTAAAGTAGCCGAGCAACACTATCTTGTCAATCATATGGTGGGGACATACTTCCAGAAGATTATTGAAGCACTCCCAATATTCGTAGAGAGTCTCAGATTCATCCTGAACGATCATGGAAATGTCTTTCCTCAGTTTATCGGTAACCTCAGCTGGAAAGAATTTCTCCAAAAATTCTCTTCTAAGCGTATCCCAGTTAGAAACAGTTGCTCTGGGTTGAGTGTAGTACCACTCTCTTGCCTTTCCCTCAAGAGAGAACGGGAAGGCTTTTAACGGAATAGAAGTTTCATCAGTACCATCACGCTTAACAATAGAACAAGCTGTCTGAAAATCCCTAAGGTGCTTGATAGGCTCTTGAGCAGGTAAGCCATGAAACTTGGGCATCAAGTTGCATAGTGCAGTCTTTATTTCAAAGTCCACAGCCACCGTTAAGTGGTGCGCCTGGTACGGCTGTAGTGTATAATCAGGGGCTCCAACCTCCTGGATAGTGACTCTCCTAGGTGCTGCCATGTCACCTGCACGTAAATCAACTGAATCTGTAGAGAGGGAGCTTGTTTCTTCCTTAAATGACGTTTTAGATTCATCCTCGGAGAGGACTAGCCGACGCCGAACTTGCCTTATACGTGAAATAGTTCTTTCAATCTCAGGGTCAAATACTGGCAAGCTTGGATCAGGAAGAGAATGCGTCATTCAATGAAAGAAACATGCAGCTCATAGTAGCAAAATAAAAAGAAAAATGCAATTAAATAAATTCCAATCAATAAATTAGCACACTATTGCAACTCCCTGGCAACGACGCCAAAAATTGACGTGAGCGAAAATTAGCAGATTAAGAATTATTTAGAAAAATGGCGTTGCAAGTACAGTTCTTAACCGGCGAAAATCCACTTATCAATTTAGAAAAGAGTTGTCACAAATTTTAGAAATAAAATACTGGGAGTATGAGTCCCAGGTCGTCTCCCAACAAGTTGCAGGAAAATGTGATATTTTATCAATCAGAGGTTTTTCAAATGGGTTTTTGAGTTTGATAAATAGAAAATTAAATTAGAGAATTTATATGATTTAAATAAAATCTTGATCGGGAGAAGATTAATTGGAAGTTCTATCCTTGTTGGAATTTTGTCAAGATCAATTAATAATTAGTCATTGTTTCCATTTAGTTAACCCTCAACGAATGAAGGAAAGTCAAATTAAAAGTCAACTTCTATTCACAAGTCCTAATCCTCTCCCTTGGGAAGGATTAGAGTTAGTGACTAACAAGCCAACCAACAATGAACCAATTACAATTGAACTCTTGAGTATTCCAACTCAAGGTTTTTCTTTTAATTAACTCCCAATCAAGTTGGAGAACTACTCCATCATCATAAATGTAGACTTCACAAAATCAATGGGGAAAATAAAAAGAGACATAATAAATAATAATGAAAGAGATTAATTAAAAGTAAAAATAGTTTTGTATTAATAAACTCTGAAAATAATCCAATATCAACTCTGGACAAATTAAGAATATGGAAGAGTAAATGAAAAGTAAATAACAAACTATAATGACCAGTTCCGGAGGTAGACTCTTCTCAAAAAGCCAAAGCCAAAAATCTTCAAATCCTAATTTATGAATGTCAAAAGAGAAACCTAGGGGAGGAGTAAAATCAGATCTAAAAACTAGAAATTATGCGGAATGAATTGTTCTTCTTGTCTCTGCATGTTCCCTGGCTCTAATCTGTGTTTCTGGGCCGAAAACTGGGTTGAAACACGGCCCAGAATCTATACCGTGACTTCTGTAATTTTGCAGATCACGCACGTCACGCGACCACGTCGTCCACGTGTTCGCGTCACTCAGCATTTTTCGTGCCACGCGTGCGCGTCGCCTACGCATTCAAGTTACTTGTGCAGCTTCCAATCCACGCGGTCGCATCAGGCATGCGAGCGCGTCACTGTGATTTCCTCCATTTTGCGCAGCCACGTGAGCCATGCGCCCGCGTCACTTCTCGCTGGTCATCTCCTTAATTCCTTGTGTTTCTTCCATCTTTGGAAGCTTCCTCTCCATTTCTTACACCATTCCTGCCCTATGAAGCCTGAAACACTTAACACACAGATCACGGCATCGAATAGTACGAAGGAGAATAAAAATATACAATTAAAAGATCTTTAGGAAGCAAGTTTTCAATCATGGAGCATTTTCAGGAAGGAATTGTAAATACATGCAAATTATATGAATAAGTGGGTGAAGACTTGATAAAACCACGCAATTAAACACAATATAATTCATAAAATAATGGTTTATCAGTGGGACAGGCTTCACGGACGGCGACTGGGCGGCGCGGTTCCCTCCTCTCGGTCTGGCTCGTGCTCGCCTCTCTCTCTCTCTCCCCTGACTCCCTCCGCGAACGCTATCTCTCTCTTCGATCTTGACACGCGATGGTGGCTCATGGCGGATCGGCAGCGACAGCTCAGAGAAGCAGCCTTCCTCCAAGGCTTGACGACGGCGCGATGGCGAGGCGACGGCGCATCCCACCAGCTTCGGCACCCCTCCCCAGCACTCCCTCACCCTCAGATCTCCCTCTCTTCTTCCCTCTTTCTCGGCTTCCCTTCTTTCTTTCTTTCTTTCTTTCTTTCTTTCTTTCTTTCTTTCTCAAGCATCTGTAGGTTAGGGTTTGGGGAAGGGTGGCTGCGCTGAGAGAAGACTGAGGGTTCGTTAGGGTAGTAAATTAGGGTTTGTGGTAAAATTAGGTATAGGGATAGTTTGGTAATTTTAATAAAATTGGAGCATAAAGTATTAATATTTATAAAACTAATTTAATATCTAAAATTACTTTAAAATATTATTTGTGGTATAAAAATATTAATTGATTCTCAATTAATTTCTCTATTTGGAATTACATTATAATATAATTAATTTTCTTTATCCTTAAAACTTAAAGTATTAAATGATATAAATGTAATTGATCTAAAATCAAATCATATAAAATTCTTATTATTTCATAACTACCAACTTTATAATTTAAATATATAAGATAACTCAATAATTGTAAAATTAGATGAAATTCTGGTTTAAATAACCAGACCTCATTATATTTGAATTTTTAAAACTTTAAATCATAAATAAGAAAAATAATCCATAAGTATAGAATTTGGATAAAAACCTTAATTTATTTCAAATCGAATTAATCAAAACTACCTTTAATTACCTTCAATAAGATAATTTATGAAATTAAAACTGTAAATAAATATATAGTTTGAGATTAGTTCAAAATAGGACTTTTCAAAAGTCTTGGGTCTTACATTCCATCCACCTTATAAAAATTTTTGTCCTCGAAAATTAAAGTAATACATAAGATAGTACATAGCCTTAAATATCTTTTAGAAAAGTAAGAGATCTTAACACATATATACACATAAGTTCAAATACCTGATATCCATAAGATTTAAACATAATGGTGAAATATAGTGCAAGGCAGAAGATAATGATAGGCTCAATGCAAACAGGTTATATGGTTTCAAAACCTTACAAAAGCTTAGAGAAACAATGTAGGGTGCAAGTCAAGATAGGCGTTCACAAAGCAAAGCTATAGTTAATGTGGCAAAAGGCTACAAGACCAGTTGGTATTAAAATAACGGATATAACGTTCCCTCATAGATCTCTTACCCATTCGAAACATCCACTTCCCAACTCCATCAATCACTTCACAGCTCCATAACCGGTCACAAACCTAACATTTGCAGACTCTTCCACAAGAAACAAAACTCCCACAACTTCTCATAACGTTGCACACTTACGGCTTCACCTTCTGTATCAACAAACAGGTCTTAAAGAACTAACGCATCGCATTACTATACCTAAAGATCGCACGTGATATCAAAATAATTCTCGAGTTTACTCAGAAAGATAAAAGACTTTGAAAAAAGAGGACAAACAACAAGGATAATCTCCGCAAGAGTTTTGAAAGAACTACTGAATCTACAAGTAAGCAAGGATGTACAATCGATGAAGAGTATTGGAAAGAAATTTAGTTTAACAACCTCAACGATGACTCCTGAATCAGAGATAACTGATAGGAACACAAAAAGGATAAGCAAGGCAGCAGTTTGGAACTAAATCAAGTTGAGTTAACAAGTATAAAATCATAGAAGAAGGTTAACTAAAGCTAGTGATGACACTCTCAAGGTTTAAAATTTATGATTAAGTACACATAATACATTCAAATATAAAGAATGAAAAATGGTAAGAAGATCATCTCATGTGCTAAAAGAAAGGTATGTAACTCGCATTTCACAAAAGGGTGACAGAAACATATCTCAAGACTACAATATGGTTAAAAGAAAACTAAATTGCATTTTATCCAAATAGTCTCCAAGTAAAAGGCAGAATAGGTGAGGGTTGAAAAATGAAAATCAATTTGGTTAAGGCCAAAACAATTTTTCGAAAATCCTGAAAGACATTTAGGTACTCAATCAGATAAAGGTATACAGTGATATTGTGACAAGGTTGTAAGAAAATCAAACGTTTGTTCAAGAACTCTCAAAGTTTAAATTCAAACAAGCGTGTATAAAATTTTATAGCAAATATGAAACAAGTTAAACTCTATTTAGAAAAGGAAACTTCGTGGTAAAAATTTGCTTATCTGTCAGTTTCAAAACTTTATTTAAAACAGTGTATGTCAACTTCAAAACAACTTTGTCAATTTAAGGAATAGCTATGGATGCAATTTTTAACGAAAAGAATTGATTTAATTTTCTTAAGAGAATCCAAAACTTGTTTCAAAAGTTCACATTAAAACTCTAAGAATACACTTGAAATTGCCATCACATAAGAACATTCAAGAATATTTAAGATGAACTTAAAAAGAAATCAGACTAAACAAGAAAGGATCGTAAATCAAGGGAGTTCAAACAAGATCCACAAAGCATCAGACACCAAACAAGCTTTTCATTGGTCGAAAAGAATGCAACACTCGTCAAGAAAGACAACTCAATCAACAGTGAAGTTTCAAGAAGGAACCTTTGACTAAAGAAGGAAAATTAAGAGGAGAAACAACACACTAGATAGAAACAAATTCAAGCTGACATAGAGGAGTATGAAATTCACAAGAAAAGGAAAACTAAGACTACTGGTGGTGTTCATAAAAGAAAAGATTAGTTAAAAACAAAATCAAGTATCACAACCATAGAAACAAAAGCTGAAAGAATTAGCCCATACTTGAGAGAAAAGGTATGAACCCAATATTTTCAAAAGAACAACAAATGTGTAAATAATATATCATGCTAAATTAAAGTCAATTTGTCAAACGAAAACTAACTGGAATAAAAGCGAAAAGCCTTTCCTTTAAGAATTTAAAAATACCTAAGTACATACTCAAATAGAGTTACGTATAGGAACCGTAATAAAATTATTTTGAAAAGTCAAATTATACTTAAAGTAAGTATAGTTCTGTAAACCAGTAAAAAAACATGTGAGGTATTAGAAATAAATAGTTTTTAAATTGCATAAGGAATTTTTAAAGTTTTATATAGATAGGTGTATATCAAATCAAAAGTAATTTTAAAAAAGTTTGAAAATTGGTTATAAATATAGTCAATTAAGAGAAAAACTGAATCACCATTTCTTTAAAAAGACTAGGAGTAAGGACATAAAAAGGCACACTGCATCAAGACAAGTTCAAAGTCATGTCGAAAAATTACATGGATCAAGAAAAAGAGTTCAAACAGAGAAAGACAAATACACCAAGAAATTCAATCGGCATATGCAATTTAGGATCAAAGAAAAATGCATATGAACAAAAAAATAGGATTGAAAATGCCAAACTGCTTCCCAAAAGAAATGGCAACAAGAACATTAAGATAGGTTAAGAAACAATAAGTCACATGACATCCAACAGAATCCAAAGCGCATAACTGAGTAACCTTGAGAAATAGTTTCTAACGTTCCCAAAACCCGAGATTTACTTTACTCAAAACTCGTATATCATCTATGATAACCCATCAGTGCTTTCATATACATAATTCATTAGTATTAAGCCGGCCAAATTTAATATCAAGAATTACGCAACACAAGACTTATGGCACTAATCAATAGACCGTCATGTGCATAAAGCTCTAATTCTCGTCATTCGACAAGACCTAATACATGAGAAATGCTCAGAGTATGTAAGTGAAGCATATTCGGTCCATTCCTCAGGCTCTACAGGAAAGACCACTCTGATACCACAAAGGTAACACCCTAACTATCAAAATGTCATGCTTTCGGCTGTGCCACTCTGATAGCTCGAGTATTACGACGACTCTTATAATATTTAATACTAAAATATGAGCCTGTTTAAAACTTAAAAACCGCATAACCTTTCATAAACACTTTTTCGTGAAAATATAAACATACATATACATACAAATCAAATACAATACCTTAGGATATATATATATATACAAACTTAATAAAGATAAAGGCGAGGGAAAATAATAGCTAAGATAATACAACTATACCGAATAAACAGAAAATAAACATAACTCTTCTGAAGCTTCGTCGTCCATATCCTGAAAAGGAATAACCTGTAGGGGAGTGCGAACGTCGTCCTCGCTTGTTCTCACTATAGGATTACAGAAATTGCTATAACAAGATACGTAAAATAAAATTTATTCTTAGAGTACGGTGATCATTGCTCGTCTTATGAGTCTTTCCAAAAACCTCGGGTACACATTCGAAATCCAGAAAATCCCTTTTTGAAGACTTGGTGAATTTCTCAAATAATTTAAAACAAAATCTTTTTCCTTTCTTGTAAAATCTGAAAAATTTTTCCTAAACAGTATGAATGACCAACATGTCCCAAACATAGGTTCAATTAAGTCTATGCTGTAGGAGTTTGATTTTTCATACTTTTCTAGACTACAACCATGAAAGCAGTTACCTACGCGGTATAAATGACCATCCCGTTTTAAGCATAGGTTCATTAAGTCTATGCTAAACCGGTCAGATACTTTATACAAAACTAGAACTCAATATACCAATCATGGCCTCAAGCCCATCCAATCCAACATGGCCTCCAGCTTAAACAACTCAATCATCAACCAATTCATCACAAACCACCCAATCAAACACAATCACAATTAATGTAGTTCAAACACAATCAATAGCAATTACAACAATTATAGCAGTTAGCAATTAACATAAGTATTCACATAGGCAAACCAATTACAATATGCACACCCAAACAATGTCATATAAATGCAAATGATGAATGTTTGCCCTACTGGCTGTGATATCACATTGTCGGTTCAACTTCCAACACGACACATCCCCATGGAGATGTTGCCCTTCGGATTCATGGTGTGGAAACCTCCGAGATATAGTGCTCGGATCACTATCTAAGATTTTGCGCCTGTACGCTCTGATGATCCGAAGGGATGCGAGAGGGATCTATTGCCACCGACCTTACTTCTAGGCGCAAGTGAGACAAACCACCGCCCTTACGTCACCGCCGCTACCTCGACAGGTGGGATCCAACCACAGTCCCTGCCGGGTGCATAGCGTCTCATAATCTCAATATAAACAGTAGTCCAGTGGTTTTTCAGAAACATTTTCAACACATCAATCAGGCTCAATATCTTAATCATTCTTGACCTATTTACTTTTAAATACAACCGTATCCAATTCAAATCTTGCCAAGAATTCACTTTTCAAAACGGAGCCACTTTCTACGTCTTTCCAACACTTCCAAACAATCTCAAAACCATGCCAAATTCAAAATCATCTTTCAAAAGACTCAAAATCATTCATTTCTAAATTAGGATTTTGGTCATAAAATTCCTCAGCAGAGTCTCAAGACTTCAGAGGAGAATAACCTAACTCATTTCTTAAATTCATTGAAAACCTCTGAAAACCTCTGAAACCCTAACTCCAATTATTCCAAACCAATTTCAAAACCAACTCACTTAGACCAAAACCAAGTCAATTGAACCGAAAACCAATTTCAGTTTCATTCTTAAATATGTTTCCAAAGACTCGGGAATTGTATCAGTTTTACTAAGTCAAAGTTTCTTAACCTACTTCAAACTTTTTCTTAAAATGTCGTAAGGTGAAATTAGTTTATCAAAATCCAAGTTCCTTTTAAATCCATTAAAACTCCTTCAAATTTGCTTATTTAATCAACTCCCAAAACATAATTATTTTCATCTTTAAATTGACTTTAAAACCTAATTCTTTTCTAATTTAGTTTACATTCAAAATATAACAATTTTCTTAATAAAAGAGTTCAAACCTATTTCATATATCCGTAATTCAATTCAAGGCATAATTCATTCTTTTTAAAAACTTTATTTCAAATAAAGTATCAGATTTTATGATAAATTTCGGCAGCATCTCCCCTAAAACTTGGACTTTGCCACCATTTTCGGGTCCAAAAAAACCAATCATCAACTCTTTCTAACAGGTTCAAGACCAAATCAGTTTCCAATAAAACAAAAACTCAACTTTCAGATTATCAAAAATCATTCAAATCAACCAATCCAAAAATCTCCAATTTATCAAAATCAGATATTGTTTCAATCAAACAGGCAACCATATTCATTCAAGATAAAATCAGACAATTCATAAGACTCACATAACCACCAGAAATACATTTCGCACAGTATATCTATTTATAACAATTTTCAATTTAAACAAAATTAGTTTGTATAAAAAGTCCATACCTCGATGTCGCAATTGCATAACTTAATACAAAAATTCCTTTATTCCCAATCGTGGCAGCAGCAGCGATAATTCCGAAAAATCGTGACACTCCTGACAGAACACATCAGTACTAAAACAATGATATCAACTATCGTAATTAAAACAAGAATATAACAAAGAAACAAAATGTTAACAGAACAAGAGTGGAAGCGTTACAACGTTATGAACGGGAGAATCAATGTCATAATGAAAAAGGATGGCACAGCAACTTGTCTTCTCCGGTGACCAACTCCAGCTGCGATGATTCTAACAAACCCAGCAGAGTCAAGAACTTCATAAACAAACACAGGACTGTTACAGAACAAATAAGATCCAGAGGTGGTGCTAATGGTAGCTAGGCACGATTAACTCACCATAAATTCCGACAGCGACCATGAATTCTGGTGGCCTGAACCCCTTTCTGACGGCGCAAGTTCTGACAGAGGCGGCGCCGGCGATGCGAGCATGGCTGGGCACGGTGGTTGAACCCCACTCAGCCTCAGATCTCTCTGTCTCTCACCCGTCGCGGGCTCTCTCTCTCCGGCGGCGGCGTCTTGCAGCAGGGAGGATGAATGGTGGCGGCACAGGGAACGGGATGCGGCGGCGAACTCCTTCTCGCAGTGACTCTCTCACGAGTTCTCTCTCTCCCTCTGCTTGATCTCTCTCTCTCTCGTTGGCGTTGGGTTGCAATGGCGAGACAGGCTTCACGGACGGTGACTGCGCGGCACGGTTCCCTCCTCCCGGTCTGGCTCACGCTCGCTTGTCTCTTTCTCTCCTGACTCCCTCCGCGAATACTTTCTCTCTCTTCGACTTGACACGCGATGGTGGCTCACGGCGGATCGGCAGTGATAGCTCAGAGAAGCAGCCTTCCTTCAAGGCTTCACGACGGCGCGATGGGGAGGTGACGACGCATCCCACCAGCTCCGGCGTCCCTCCCCAGCGCTCCCTCACCCTCAGATCTCCCTCTCTTCCTCCCCCTTTCTCGCCTTCCCTTCTTTCTTTCTTTCTTTCTTTCTTTCTTTCTTTCTGAAGCAGCTGTAGGTTAGGGTTTGGAGAAAGGGTGGCTGCGCTAAGAGAAGAGTGAGGGTTGGTTAGGGTAGTAAATTAGGGTATGTGGTAAAATTAGGTATAGGGATAGTTTGATGATTTTAATAAAATTAGAGCATAAAGTATTAATATTTGTAAAACTAATTTAATCTTTAAAATTACTTTAAAATATTATTTGTGGTATAAAAATATTAATTGATTCTCAATTAATTTCTCTAATTGGAATTACATAGTAATATAATTAATTTTCTTTATCCTTAAAACTTAAAGTATTAAATGATATAAATGTAATTGATCTAAAATCAAATCATATAAAATTTTTATTATTTCATAACTACCAACTTTACAATTTAAATATATAAGATAACTTAATAATTGTAAAATTAGATGAAATTCTGGTTTAAATAACTAGACCTCATTATTTTCGAATTTCTAAAACTTTAAATCATAAATAGGAAAAATAATCCATATGTATAGAATTTGGATGAAAACCTTAATTTATTTCAAATCGAATTAATCAAAACTACCTTTAATTACCTTTAATAAGATAATTTATGAAATTAAAACTGTAAATAAATATATGGTTTGAGATTAGTTCAAAATAAGACTTTTCAAAAGTCTTGAGTCTTACAACAGCGATATACCAGATACGAATAAGTAGATAATTTAAATTTTTCTGGTAGTATATGGTGCAATACCCAAAACATTCATGGTTAGATAGTGAAATGATGAAAATGGGAGTGAACATGACCAAGTTAAAATGCAGGCAATTTCAACTAAGGATGTAATAACGATTTGAAACTGATGGGCTATTTTTTTAGCGGCCATGATAGACTATTAACAATGAGTGGTACTTGACCAGTAAATTGAATTTGGATTTAGTGTTTGGTTTTTTTGGTGTAGTTGGTTACATGGTGAAACAGGTTGTATGAGTCTCAACATGGTGTATATAGAAAAATAGTTAAAACATATTTATAATGGCAAAGATGTTCAGGTAGAAATTTGGATGACCAGAAAAAAAAAGTATGGGTGCAATAAAAATAATTTCATAGACAAAAAAGAGAATGAAATTAGTGAGATTCACTAAAACGTGGTTGAATGCTAGTTGGAGTGGAGAATGACAATAATGTATATAAAATTTCAGCATTTGTGATATATGCGATTTGCGATGTTGTGAAGGAGGATAGTTAAAATGGACACTGTTTACTGTTTTAGCCCTTGGGCACTTGCATTTCTCTGTTTATGAGAAGGGGCATCGGACAATGCATCAGGCTAGTAGTAGGTGCGGTAGGGTAGATGTTGATGCTGCAGCGGTGGGAAGGAAAGACTAGGTTCGTGGCTAGTGATTGAAGATTCACCATAACGAAGTTCTATACCCATAGCTAAGCCGCACGGAGAGGCCCATCATTCTATTACGCAGCAACTTTTTCGGAGTTACCTTTTTTGGATAATTGACCAATTGGTCACCTCCTCACCGTGCTGTACACATTCACATAATCATGTCAAAATTAAACTTCAAATCTGAGCCTTCCTTATTTTTAAATCAATGTCTGGATGTTTCATGATTAATTCATTACTGAATACTGGTATATCAGTCAAGTACACTATACATGTGAAAACCTTTTAATTTTTTTAATAATAAAACAGGACTAAACTATCCAAAAAAATATAAATACAAATTAAATAAGATAAAATAATTTTTCTTCTATCTATTAAGACTTAGAATATTAAGTCATTGTTGAGACCATTACTATTTATTGTGTATCTGAAATGTTTAGTGATTGGGCCTATAAATATCATTCACACTATTGTAATAGTTAGGCTTTTGACTAATAAGATCACTGATTCCATTTTTTTCATTTCAACTTTCTTTCTACTACCCTTGTTCTAATATGGTATCAGAGCGGCACCGATTCAAACATGAAGCTTCTCCACTCTTCTTTTTCTTTTCTCTCCTATTTCTTTTTCTTTCCCATGGCTTCCACCTCTAATCAAACCCAGAAAATTATCCTTGTTCCCATTGCTGACAAACTAACTGAAAATTCTTTTCTTTCATGGAAACAAATTGCTTTGTCCATAATTTTTTCTCAAAAGTTTGGAAATCATCTTGATGAAATCAAAACCCCAACCCAATTTGCCATAGAAGCTGACAAAGCTGCTGGAAATGAATCCGCTACCTATCAAGCATGAATTGAACAAGATTATGCGATCCAGACTTGGCTGTTGTCTTCAATGGATATTTCTTTTCAAAATCGCATGGTTGGATGCACTCAAGTTCATCAAATTTGGGATCGTCTCAACACATACTTTGCGACTCATATCAAATCCCGCTTCAAACAACTCAAGACCCAATTAAAATCCATCAAGAAACTCACCTTTCCAGCCACTGGATATCTCGCTCAAATAAAAAAGATTGTAAACCTTCTTGCTGTAGTTAGTTCTCCCCTTACAATTGATGAATAGGTTGATGCTATTCTTGAGGGTTTGAACTCTGACTACAAAGTCTTCCACACTTTTGTTCTTGGCAGAAAAGAACCATGGACCATTCCCGAACTTGAAGCATTCCTCATGGCACAAGATGAAATGCGAGAATAGCTTACCAAATAAGAAACACCATTAGTTCAAGCCAACCTCACCCAAATTTAAAATCTATGCAACAATTTCACCTCTCCAAACTCACAAGCATCGTTTTTCACATCTCAAAATTTTGGTCGAGGCAATGGTGGGCGTTGAGGCAAAGGAGGACGCTTCTTTCGTGGAGGGCACAATTCTTGGCAAACCGCAAATCGAATTCAATGTCAACTTTGTGATCAATTAGGTCATGGAGTTTGGCAGTGTTATTTCCGATTTGATCAGAATTTTAATAACCCTCTTTATTCTTCTCAACGATCTCAACCTCCACCTCCTCCATCGACTTCCTTTCAAAATTCTCAGGCTCTAATTGCCACACCCTCTTCTGTTCAAGATAGTGTTTGGTACCCAGATTCTACAGCTTCAAACCATCTCACCCATGATAAACAAAATTTAATTTCCAGCTCCGAATATAGTGGTTCAAATCATGTCTCCATCGGTGATGACACAGGTATTCGGGTCAAGCATATTGGTAACTCTACTCTAACTTCACCTTCTTCTAATATTCAATTTACTTTACTTAATTTATTACATGTTCTCAATATTGCTAAAAATTTTATCAGTGTTCAAAAATTTGTTGAGAACAATGGAGTGTATTTTGAATTCCATGCACATTATTGTTGTGTTAGATCTTCTCATTCTAAACAAATCCTTTTGCATGGTTGCAAAACAAATGGTATTTACAAATTTCATAATGTGAATGTTCCTGGCACTATTTCTCTCGATGCACTAAAAGCTTGTTATACTAACACTATCTCTCATGATCTTTGGCATAAACGCCTTGCTCATGCCTCTTCAAGAATTATTATCTTAGCTCTCCAACATGCCTCCATTCCTTATTCTAATAATATCACTGCTACATCCCTTTGTGATGCATGTTGCAAGGCCAAAAGTCATCAACTTTTTCATTTTTTGTCTCATCACTCTTACTCTCATCCCCTTGAACTCATCTTTGCTGATCTTTGGGGCCCTTTTTCTGTTCCTTCTTCATCCGATTTTTGATATTATTTGTCTATTGTTAATGCATACTCTGGCTACACTTCTATCTTTTTACTTCTCAATAAATTTCAAACTATCACTGCTTTCAAATAATACAAGGCTTTTATTGAAAATCTCACTGGATACTCTATTAAATGTATTCAAACTAATAATGGAGGAGAATTTACATCTCATGCTTTCACAGATCTTCTTTTAACCTCGGGCATCACACATAGACTCGTTTGTCCTTATTCTCATCCTCAAAATGGTAAAGTCGAACGAAAGCATTATCATATAACTGATTTAGGCTTAGCCATGCTTGCTAATGCCTTTCTCCCTCTCAAATTTTTGCTTGATGCTTTCACCAGCGCCACATACATTATAAATCGTCTTCCATTTCCATCTCTTAACAATAAATCTCCCTTTGAGCTCCTCTATCATCAAATTCCTGATTACACTTTTCTTTGTATTTTTTGGATGTCTTTGCTATCTTTCTCTTTGCTGTTTCAATAAATATAAACTTGAACTTATATCCAAACCTTATATTTTTTTTTGTTATGCCACCAACCACAAACCACAAAGGTTATAAGTGTTTGGCTTCGGATGGCAAAATTTATGTCTCCCATCATGTCCGTTTTGATGAAACCACTTATCCTTATCATTCACTTTTCCCTGATCATTCATCCAATTCTTCATCCTTTCTTCAATCCACTCTTTTTTCTTATCCAATCATTCCTGTCACAACTTATTCTGTTCCTCATCCTCCTCTTCTACCCACTTTATCATCACCCTTTCATACTACTCTCTCCTCTCTACCTACTACTACTTCTACTAATTCTTCTTTATCTTCATTTAAGTCAGCCACACCTATTTTTTTTCTAACATTTCTATCACTAGAATTTATGTCCTTGTCCCTTTACCCATCCTCAATAATCCCCCTCCTTTAAACACTCATCCATACAAACGCATGCCAAGTCTAGCATCACAAAACCCAAAGCCTACTGTACTACTCTTCATTCTCAAGCTAATTTATTTACCATTTCCTCTAATGTTGATCAAGCCATGCAATTTTCAGAGTGGAAGCTGCAATGCTGGAAGAGTATAATGCTCTTTTTAAAAATCGAACTTGAAAAATTATTAACCCACCTCCTAATACCATTATTATTGGCTGTCGGTGGCTTTTCACCATCAAACAAAATCCAGATGCCACTATTAAAAGGTAGAAAGTACGCCTTGTTGTCAAAGGATTCCATAAAAAAGAGGGCCTAGATTTTGATCAAACGTTTAGTCCCGTAGTTAAACCAGCCACCATACGTATTCTCCTCACTTTAGCTCTATCCAAATGTAGGCACATTCGCCAATGTGACTTCAATAATGCATTCCTTAATGGTAAATTAGATAAATATGTTTTTATGCTTCAACTACCTGGCTTCACATCTTCTAATCCACATATTGTTTGCAAGCTTCATAAGGCCCTTTATGGCTTTAAACAGGCACCTCGTGTTTGGTTCACCACACTCACAATACTATTCACAATTTTGGTTTCATCACATAAAATCTGATCACTCCTTTTTTATTCGCACTACACCTACTAACACTACTTACATACTTGTTTATGTTGATGATATTCTTCTTACAGGGATTGACCAAGCTACTATTAATCATCTTATTTCTCAACTATGTGCTGTCTTTTCTCTTAAAGATTTAGACACTTTACATTATTTTATTGGCAATGAAACTACTTTCTTATCTAACTCTCATGTTGTTTTGTCTCAATCCAAGTATATTAAATACCTTCTTACAAGGGCAGAGATGCTTAATGTCAAATCCATGTCCACCCCAATGGCTATGACACTTAGATTGAACAATCAGGGTGATGATATCTTTGAGGACCCAATATTGTATCGTTCCATCGTTGGGGGCCTCCAATATGCGACTATCACTCGCCTTGAAATATCATACTCAGTAAAAAAAATTAGTCAATATATGCACAAACCCTTCAATGTCATTAGTCAGCGGTGAAAGAAATACATCCAATATGCGACTATTACTCGTCTTGAAATATCATACTCAGTAAACAAAATTAGTCAATATATGCACAGACCCTTTTACTCTCATTGGTCAACAATGAAAGCAATACATATTCTATCTGCAGGTACCTAACTCGGACCAATTCGTTTCGGGTAGGGTAGGCTACCTGACCCGCTGCGGGTAGGGTAGAGATCGGTCCGGGTATACCTGTGGATAGGGTAGGGTATGGGTTTAGGGTGTACCCTACCCTATCCTATCCGCACCCCATATATAACACATATTTTATAAAAATTAGGTATATAGTGAAGGTAGTAAGAGTTAAACCTACAACCTCCCTCATGTAATAACTTACAATAAATGAGTAGCCACTAAATTAGTTAGTTAATTTAGTAATTTAAAGCATTAGTTTTTTATTTTTTATTTTATTAATATGTATGAAATTTGAAATGATTGAATTTTTATATTTGCTTTGAAAAAATTTGATATTTCTGCAGGTAGGATAGGGTAGGGTAGGATTTAGAACTTTAGGGAGCGTGTAGGGTTAGGTTGAGAGATTCTCAACCCGCAGATAGGATAGGGTAGAGTTTTAATGAAATTTTCAACTTACGGGTAGGGTTAGGGTAGAGTCCAAACTTATCCTACTCTAACCATTGCCAGCCCTAATCACATCCCTTCCTCAACTCAAGTCGCTGACATCCTTACGAAGCCCCTTTCAGAAACTAACTTCAACTTCTTCAAATCCAAATTTAGAGTGTTTGAGAAAAATATTAGACTTAGAGAAGTCATTATTAAAATCATTACTATTTGTTGTATATCTAAAACCTTTAATAATTGGATCTATATATCCATTCACACTATTGTAATAATTAGATAATTAGACTTTTGACTAATAAAATCACTTATTCTATTTTTTTCATTTCAACTTTTTTTTATTACCCTTGTTTCATTACCCTCATCACTAATAATCTTTTCGAAGTCATACCGAGGTATATTCTAAAAAACAAATCAAATTCTGTTATCAAACTCTTTATCGCAAGGTAATTTGTACACATGTTACTTTCTCTATCCAATTTAATTAAGCGAATGAAGCAGAGATGACGTGAATGTTTAAGTCTATGGTGATTAGTACCCAATATATGACTTTAGATATGCCTTTATGAAATCCCAAGTGGTACACAAATGACAGATCCTGAAATACAAGTTTTGTTCTGACTATATGAATAATGAGTGGTCCTAAAATGTGGGGAGACTAATGGGCCAGATTCTGTGAGAGTGATTTTACAGAAACTTGAAAAAAGGTGATAGTACAGTTTTGAACTCAAAATAATAAAAAAAGGTTATAGGGGCCATCACCCAACAAATAAATAAATAATCAATAATCAATAATCATGTACCAATTTATAAGGTCCTAACCTGTTGACACAATGCTGTTGGGTCCCTTCAACCCCTTCAGACTTTTCCTGGCGAGTAACTTTCTATTTATGGGTCCTTTTCCGCGGTTGCCTGCCAACCCATTCTGCCAATTTGTTATTTTGTCTGTTACATATGATATTTGATTAAAACAAAACATAACGTTCTAATAAAAAAACTTAGATAATATTGAAATAAATAGTAAATCAAATTTAATTTAAATTACTAGTAAAAATTTATAATAAGTATAATTAAAAATAATGAATATTAGGTGTAAATATGTTTCTAGTTCCCACCAATATCATAAATTTTTATATTATTTTTATTTGGGTTTAGTTCCGAATATCAATGCTCCAATAATTTATTTCACAAAATAAATTATATATATATTTTTTTATCTCCGATCCCTTAATAGTTAATACTCAATATGAAATACCTTTCTCAGGTCAACTTAATACTTCTTTTTGGTGGTCCAACTCATTTAATTTCTTTGTTGGTGGAGTTTGGACATTATACGGTTTGAGCCACTCGGCTTCTTATCTGGGCTTTCAGTAACATATTAATACAAATATACCAAATTCAAAAAAAAAAAAGATACAATATACAAAGGTTCTCTGAAAATCGAACTGACTAGTTTATTGGTTTGTTAATTCAATCGATTCGATTGTGGTTCAATCGAAAAAATTATTTTATAATAAAATAATAAATAAACACATTAAAATATAATTATAGTCTAATATAAATTTTAAAATACTATCTAAATTAAAAATACTACATAAATCACAATGTTCAAATACAAACACAAAAATCAAATAAAAAAACAACCATGTCACTAATTATCAAAATTCGTTATAACTTGCTACAGATTTACTTCATTGAGATTATCACCTTCATTTTCACTATTTGCGAGCTTATCCTGTTCTTGCTTCAACAGCATGTCCTTATAGCATTTGGAACAAATGTTCATGCTTCCAAAGAAACCACAATTATTAAAGCTCAGCAGCCTGGCATCCTGTCTCATCATGAAACCTAAAGCCCCAACAAGAAAATCTAACTAGGCAAATAATTAGAATTGAATTTAAATTTTTCATAAAAAAAAGAGAGAAATCAGAAACAAAAACAATTATCTAAACAGTGGGCTTGGCTTCAAGAGTGCTGACACTGTAATCAAGTAATCATTGAAATTAGGGTAATTGAAGAATCGAAGAAATGTCAGAAAAAAAGAACAAATAATAAAAAACCAACCTAGAAAGAAAGAAAGAAAGGGAAGAGAAATAAAACGGGAGCGAAGAGAGAAAGGACAATAATAATAATACAATAACAACACCTAAAATTTACAAGCAATTCAATAACAATACAATCTAATTAAAATATTACAGAAACTCATAACAATCTACTCTAACTCAATAATCTCAACAGTCAAAATTATTCAACAATTATTCAACCAAGTAATAACAGCAAAGTTCATAGGTTAACTAACAACAATTATTGTACAAAAAAAATTAATACCTAGGACTAGAAGCTAGAATAGAGAAGAGCATATCAGTAGACTGAGCAAGACAGTGACTGACACGGTGGAACAGAGCTGGCACTGACGGGACAGTGGCTACGCGATGGAGGCAGGAGGCGATACCGGTGACGATGGTTTTGAAGCTCAAACGGTGGCTGCATGATGGAGGCGAAGGAAGTTGTGACAGTAGCTTCAAAGCTAAAAGTTGCGATGGCAGCAGTAGCAGGCCGCTGGCTAGACGTAAGTGAGGGAGTGAGGGAGGAGCTCGATGATGATGAGAGAAAGGAGAAGCTCAAGGTTGAGCTGACTGTTGGGAGCTGCGCGTTTTGTCGTTGTGGAGTTATGGTTGGGTAATGGTTAGGGTTCCACAATTCATATGTAACATTCTGG
The DNA here is from genome assembly GCF_000817695.3 of Arachis duranensis. NCBI lineage: Eukaryota > Viridiplantae > Streptophyta > Magnoliopsida > Fabales > Fabaceae > Arachis > Arachis duranensis. The sequence continues at coordinate 36,314,360 of NC_029774.3, forward strand.
TTTTTGTGATAGATTCGTGTCTGTAAATTTTACATTTTGTTTACATAACGTCTATGATAAGTTTTTCTACGATCTTTAAATAAAATGAATAATGTAATATTAATATTAATATTATGTTATTATTTAATTTTATTTGATGAATGATGGTCACCTGATATTGGGTCCGAAAGATTGTAAAAGCTTGGCTTTACTAATGTCATTTACATTAGTAATTTACTCAATCCTTATTTTAATTAAGTACCACCATTTGAGATAACTAATTGAGTTTTTACCATGCCTAATTATCTTAATTACCTTCCAAGATATTTGAAAATTAACCTCGCAGATTCAGCGGTTTAAAATCACAACACGCAGTACTTAATGGGCCACGTGTCGTGATGCATGCCTCCTTCCCCTTGATTGAGTAACACTTAGTCACTAATCAAGCTATATAAAATCACAAAATTTTCTCTCTTTCCTCAAGGAACAGCCAAGGCATGCATGGAGAGAACAGGGAGGATTTTGGTTGATTTCTGATTTTTCGAGCTTGATTTCTTGAGATCTGTGACCCACACAAAAATTCTTATCCAAAAGAGGTGACCGTATCTTCCTCCTCTACATGGTGACATGCATTTTATTCAGTGGGATTGCGACGTGGAGCTGCCATTGCCAGGAACTAGTTTGGCCAAACCAAGGGAGGGGAAGAACTACTGAGTTTTCGATGTTTTCGCATCATTTGACCGATCAAAAACCTCTTCCAATATCTTGTGTATGTTCTACGCTTCACAGAAGTAGGGTTTGACTCTTTAATCGGTTAAAATTATGAATTAATTGATATATATGATTGGAATGTTGTCTGTTGATATATGTTATTCAAAGGGATAAGTATTTTTTTCGTCCCCAAGGTCTGGGGTCAACATCAAAATCGTCCCCAACCTTTTTTTCTTATTAAAATCATCCTCAACGTTACAAAACGTTATAAAATCGTCCTTTTTACAAAAAATAATAATACTTTGACAATTTTACCCTTAAAACAAAAATAAAAATAATATTAAAAAAAAAAGAAAAACCCCACCCCACCCCACTCCCAGCCTCATCGGTCTCTCTCCCCCCCTTTACCCCCAAAATTTTACCTTCATCCTACTTTCAGATCTAACCAAACTCTCAGGCCCCTGACCCTCCTTTCCAAGTTTCAACTTCCTTCTTCCTCATTCTTTCGGATCGTCAGTGAGGGGGTCTTCCATGAAGGGATCGTCGGTGGTGGGAGATCCGGTAACGCCGCCGCCTCCAATGGCAGGGAAGAAGGCGGCGCCGGTGACGGAGGAGGATGATGCTAGGAGCAAGTATGGGGAGATGATGGAGATGAAGCTGGTGGTGCGGCATAAGGACTTGAAGGAGATCGTGGAAGCCATTAAAGAGAGCTTTGACAAAGCTGCGGTGGCCGGAGATCTGGTCTCTGAGATGCTCCAGATCAGTCAGGCACAACTCGATCGCAGTTTCAAGCAATTGAGGAGTTTGTTTTGATAATTAGTTGATAATCAATTTTGGCTTTTTTATTTGTTTCATTTGTATGGTTATTGAGTTTTTGGGCAATTAAAGGGTTAAGTTCATTGGTTCTCCTTGACCATCACTTCTTGGAAAAAGATGATTTTAAAGTGTTTTTGAACGTTGAGGATGACTTTAATAAAAAAAAGGTTAGGGATGATTTTGATTTCGACCCCAGACCTTGGGGACAAAAAAGTACTTATCCCTTATTCAAATATGTGATTGTTGGCGGTTGAAATTTTAGCTGAATTACTGCTAGAATTATTGTTGTGATTTGGCCATGTTGAGAAATTTGGAACTGAGATGTTGTTTTATAATATGCTAAAATTTGAGTTAAATAACAGTATGTAACTGAGTTCTGTCGGTCGAATTTTGATTTGAGATTAATTATAACTAAATAAATATTTAGAAAGGAGGTTTCGAGTAAAAAGGAGAAGAGGCTTGGATTTTGAGAAAGATTTAATGAATAAAAATTATTTATTTATAAATATATTAATTTTATTGAAATTAATTGGGTTTGGTTATAAAGAGTTTAAATTGGAAGACAGTTTTGGAAAAAATATGACTCAAATTGAAAGAAATAGATTTTATTTTAAAAATGGAAGAACTATGCTCGATCTACTTATTTTAATGAGGTTTTGGATATTTGAAAGTTAGTACCATATTTTGAATAATTTATAATGTAACCAGTGAAGACTGGGTCTCTTTTATAGAAGTTTAGAGTTATTTAGAGTAATTTTAAAGTACGCTAATTTAATTATAGTAACTTGCAGAATATGCCATTTTTTTAAGTTTAAGCATGTTATGCATTTTTAGTACTGTAGGCATATTTATGCATTTTAAAAGTATTTATAAAATTTAAGCACAACTCTAAGATATTCGGAAAAGTGATTCTAAAGTTAAAAATCTCATGACTCGCTCTATTTCAGTTGATTATTTTATAGAGATGGTGGAATTCTGGATAAGAAATTATTATATCTTGAAAGTATTTGATTATATGATGAAATAATTTTGGTTGGAAGTGCTACATCAATGACTCTTCTTGTCATCAATTTATCCGGCAATTTGTCGAAGCGGTACAGGCATATAGCTCAAGAATGTGACCCATCACTTTAATCGTGGGAGCGGTACGGACGCTATAGTCCAAGAGCGTGCGGGCGCTATAACCCAAGAGTGTATTGGACACTATACCCCGAAGTGATGGCAAAGAGAGACAATGTCCGTAAGGATGTAATGTTGGGCGTGGGTTAAAAACCGACAGATGAGCTCATTACCTGCACTAGAGCTAGACATGCATCATACTTGGTTGTGCATATCTCTTGTGTGTGTTGTATTCATTCTTGTAATTGTATATTATGTTGTTGTTTGCTTTTGTTTGTTGTTTGCTCTATGTTCTTTTGTTGTGGTCTGATTGATATGAGACACGTAGCCATTATATTAAAAACAAATAAACTTGTTTTACCCCAACCCTACTAAGAAGTCCCCAGTTCTTACTCCCTATATTCCTACCCCCTTCAGATGGAGACGGATATCATATTCTATGAGCTCGAGCAGCCTTATGTATATGAGGATCTTGTCCTTTACAACTTCTATGTGGTGGCCGCGGAGCCTTGAGCTCGTAAGTATGAAGTTAGAGATCATCTCTTTCAGCACCCGCTAGCCTTACCTCTCTTTGATCCTGATGAACCGTATGCCTTTTCGCTATCTTGGTTACATCATGATTCTGTCCGTCATCACTTTGATCACATGCATGGAGGTCCTGTTCTAGCATAATAGGATGGTCAGGTGGTGCTTGAGCTTGGCCCTGTTGTCGATGACTACATTCCTGAGTCTCCGCCAGTAGGTTTGGATATGTTGATAGAGTCTCTTTCTACCCGTTCCTTTGACCCTTTCATCATAGAGCCTATCGGAACTTCCGCCACAGCTTCTGGTCAGCCCTCAGCAGTTGAGTAGATTTCTCCTAGTGATACAGTTTTTGCAGGCGACAATAGTGATGGTAGTCCCTAAAGTACATCAGAGGTCATTATTATTTCTGGCGACGAGAACATTGAGGAGATAGAGATTGTGGTTCTAACTTCTGAGGATGTTGGATCCTGAGATGGATATAGAGATCATGGACTTGACTTTTGACAACGATTAGGTAACGACATCAGCATCTTCTTTTGTCAGCTCTCCGATTTAGTGTTTCTTTTGTCTTAGACTTTTACTTTTGTTTTTCGAGAGATCAGGTTAGAAGATTAGGCCAGTCTGGGCATCAGATTAGGGGCTTTCTATATGGGCTAGACCTCGGAGATGTTTTGAGTTGTATATATATACATAACTGTGAGGGAGTAACTAACTTTTCATCTTATGGGTGCTGTAGAAGGTTTTTCATAAGAATCGAGTTTCTTTAACCCAATTACTCGATGTTTGGATATGGGCATGCCATACTGGAAATTGGGTCGTTACACCATATAGCGCTATTTTTGCAAAATTCAGAAAACTAGTCGGGTCCCAGTTCAATTCAACCGATTGATTCCCAGTCGGTTCGACGGCCCATCGCCGGTTTCTCAAACTTCCAATTTTGCCTTCTGTCTAAACAGTATTTTTCATCGTTTCGCTGTTCGACTGGTCGGTTCGAACCAGTTTTCATAACCTTGTAATATACTACCCATAATCGACCCATGAAAAAAACAAAAATTCACTACATAAATTAAATATATATACTACTACAAATAGTAGTTTTTTAAATAAATAAAAAATTTACTTAGAATGAAAATAATGTGATTAAGAGTAATTTACTTAGATACAGTTAAAAAATAGTTGAATATTTATCTACCATAAAAAAATGATATTGATATTATTGAAGGATAAAATTAAAATTTATTTTAAAATTAAAAATAAAGTTTAACTAAATTAAATATTAGAGAATTTTGGTATATTAGAGACAAAAGGTATAATATATACTTTATTGTATACTTACCATATTTTTTTCTTTTTCGCAAATTTATGTACTAGTCATTTTACAAATATTTCATGATGAGAAAAAATCTTTAAGAGTAAAATAAAAAATATTTAGAATGAAAGTAATGTGATTAAGTGCAATTTACTCATATGTGATTAAAAAATAATTGAATAACTACGTATTGTAAAAAATTGATATTATTGAAAGATAAAATTAAAATTTATTTCTAAGTTAAAAATAAAATTTATTTAAATTAAACATTAAAGAAGTTCGATACATTAGAGACAAAATGTATAATTTATACTTTATTTTTTATGCCTAAGTCGTTGAGTCGTGATGCGACGATAGCGGATACCTTTAAGTACATTCACACCTTGGAAGAGAACAAGAAGAGATTTGTTGATCAGTGGTCTACAGATCATTATGTGAGTAAACAAGGAGTTCTACTCTGTTGAATCAGAAGTCGATCCTGACACGGTTGGTGATAGAGCTCACCCAGCGCCTTCACCAACTGGCTCAGCAGCTGCAGTAATTTGAGGAGAGGTATCAAGAGATCCTCACACATGTCTCAGACACAGATTCTTTCAGACTGGAGTGGAGGCGGGAGCCAGAGTGACTTCAGTGGATGGAGCAACAAATGGTGGGTTACCAAGATCAGATGTGGGCTAGTGATAGCGGTGCTGCTAGAAGGGCACCGACATTATTGCCTAGTCCGCCGCCTCAGCAGGACCAGAGGGATGAAAATGACGACGACTATTAGGGTCTTTAGTGATTAGAGTTTTGTTCTAGATTGTTTCATTGTATAGTCTATTTTTTTTTTTACTTTTTCCCATATTTAGTTTCTATTATTTAGAATTTGACTATTAATTGTGCAAAAAATAAAAGATGAATTTAACCACCTATTGTGTTAAAAAAACTATATTTACCGGGAACAAAATCCGATCTTAATCAGGCGGGAAATAAAATATTGGAGCACCAAAATTATCGACGAAACTTTTCTGTTGTTTATTACCGGCGGATTAAAAAAGAATCAATCACAAAATTCGACGATAACTACCGGTGGATTAAAAAATTTGATGGCAGTTGATTACCTGCGAAAATTATACTATCAAATTATTTTTTGTTATTTCGCTGATAAATTTAATGGTACTCATCATTTTCTTGTAGTGGAACTACCTAAGTTTGCCATCAGCTCCAACTTCCCCCCCCCCTTTTTGGTTTAAGTTCTACTTCCTTTTTGTTTTTTTTTTTCTTTCCCTTTTGAGAATCCAGAATGAATAAAAGAGAATGAATAAAAAATGAAGACAAATGGTAATGGTGAAAGAGAAGAAATAAGCAGCAATAAAATTAAAGAGATATGACTTTTATTTTCAGGTTGGGTAACAATGCCGGTGTTAGGGAGACAAGGAAGAAACAAGGTGAAGATAATAACATAGGAGCAATTTAGGAATTCTAATTAATTATTTAATAGAATCAATAAAAAATTAATGATTTGATATTTTTGTCGAATAGAATTTATTTTTTGTAGATATAATTTTAATTTTATTTTTTATAGTTATTTTTTTTATAGTTAAAAATGACTATTTATTTAATTTATTTATTTATAGAATAAATTACTAACAAAATATCTGCCAAATTTATTAACAACAAAAATATTATCAGAATATTTTAAAATATGACAATTGTACTTAACCGTTAAATATATACTCTTACAATGGACTTTAGAAATTGAATTTTCATATATTTTTTATAATTATAATTAAAAAAATAAGATATTTTTATATTTTTAATTTTAATACTTTTATGGTAAGTATTTTTTTGGCCAATGTACAATAATTTTTTTCAAACAGTTATCTAAATATTTAAACAAAATTTTAAATCAAACACACAAATAATTTATTGAATTTAAAGGATATTTTTGCCTTTAATAAACTGAGAGATATTTTTGTCAATAATTTCATGATTTCAGATTGTTTTGGTAGTTTACTATTGTGTATTTAAATTTTGTTAGTAAGGAATAAATATAATTTTAAGTGTGTATTTATAATTTCCTAAATTTTGACCGGTAAAATAGGATGGGATAGTCTAAAATCAGCCCACCTCTTATGAGCTTATTTGATGCACCATTAAATTTAAAGCGTTAGATTAGATTGACAAACGATCTAATGATTTATATTTAAATTATTATTAATTTATTAAAAAGTATACTTAAACACAATAACTGTTTTGATATTTTACAATTGCCCAATATAAAATTTTAGAATTAAACCCTGCTTGCTGCAGTGATGTGCCCCCAACGTCTTCTTCCTCCCACTTCTTCTGTCTTCTTCGACAAACGATGAACCTCCACTTTTTCTTCTACCCCCTTTCCGTCTGCCTTCTTTCTCTTCATGAAGTCCCTCCGCTTCTTCCTCCACCCACTATTCTCTGCCTTCTTCCACATCACGATGAACCACCTTTTCTTCTTCTACCCCCTTTCCGTCTGCATTCTTCCTCTTCGCGATGTCCCTATGCTTCTTTCTCTACCCACTGTCCTCTGCCTTCTTCCACAACAACTCCATGACCTACTTCTTCAAGTCATGGCTCAAACTCTGTTGCTCGTGTGTTGTTTTACTTCTCAAATTTCCCAAAACTTTTTAGGGTTTTGGTTAAAAGAGGATGACCTTTAATGGAACCTCCAGTTGGGAACAAGTTCCGTATCGGTTGAAAAATCTGTGGCGGATCCTTTGGAGAGATTTATCTCGGTAAGCTTTCTCTTTTTAGGGTTTTTCAGATTAATTTATTTTAGTAATTTTTCCGTGGGTACCAATATTCAGACAAATGAAGAGGTTGTGATTAAGCTTGTGAGTACTCTGATCTAACTGTGTTAATTTTGAAGAAATAGTAGTAATCAGAAGAGACAGCTGCGGTGGCAAAGGGGAAGAGAAGGGCGGTGGAGGAACTAGTGGACAAGGCCACTCTTCAGAAGCAGAGACACATGATCAAGAGTCTGCTGCTAGGTCCAGAGAACACAAACATGTACTTACTCCCTTTTCTAAATTTTTTTAATAAAGTTTCTTTTGTTATATATTTTGATTTGATGTTTGAAAAACGGAGATTCTTGTGTTGTAAGTGAGGTTCACTATTGTTGGGAATTGTTTCTTTTTACTAATTTTGTGTAAAAGGGCATTGTTTCTTTTTACTAATTACTGAGGTAGAAGCTGTGCAAGGGAACTGGGAATCGATAATCCATTGAAATGTTATGTAACTAATAATTAACATATAGAATAGTGTGAAGCATTTAATAGCATGTTCATTCTCACATTTCACATTCTTACTTCAATCAAATGGTGCTTGGAATATTGATCATGCTTCCCATTTGATTTCAACTTTCAAACATACATTCCAGAAAGCCTTGCTGATGCTACCAGAAACTTGTCTCAGCAGAATCTCAACTTTTAGGAACTTCTATTGAAGGAGTTGAGCTAAAGCCATGAATAAAGAGCTAGAAGATGCAAAATATGAATTGAGATCAAAAGAATGTTCTCCCTGCTGCTGTAACGACTAGAGTTAGCATAGAAGTCGGATCAACATTTGGTTGACAGAAGATTGTTGGCAGACAGGAAAAAGCCATAGGCATTGACCGTTTTGGAGCAAGTGCTCCAGCAGAAAAGATATACAAGGAGTTTGGTATCACCAAGGAAGTTGCTGCTGCAAAAGAACTTTCATAAATCCTCTTAGTTTTCTTGATTTTTATTTTTTCTTATCAAGAACTTTTAAGTTTCAATAGTGGTATGAATTTCAATTACGGATTTGTTTTTTGAGAAATCAGTTTAGCCACAATAAGGAAGATTAGATTACTCTTGAAAATGGTTCTCAAATAAGAGACAGAGACCGAAGGATGGGTGGAATCAATAAAGTTGTATGAATTTGTAACAACTCTTTTGGCTTGTGAGTTTTTTTTTCTGTGATGTAGCATTATTCATATTCATACAGATGAACCAGAAGATAGAACATAACATTAATGAAATTGGAAAAAATGTCATCAATAGCATCCATGTGCCACTTAAGGTTTAATCATTGATTTTAGGAGAGACCAATGACTTTTCCAGTTGCTCCTGTATGCTTGTATCAAGATCAATGCCATAGAAGCATGGTCTAGTTGGAAGCACTGGCATGGTGCTCTTTGTTCCAACCAATGGATAAATGAAACCAGCTCCAATGCTGGCTCTAATATCTCTTATGGGTAAGAATTTGTCAATAAAGTTGAATATGTTATTGTTCTGAAATTGAATTAAAAAAATTGTACAAATTCAAGTTTCAAAAGTACAATCAATGAAGATCTAATTACCTAAAAAACTTGTAGAATTTTACAAAATAAAATTAAGAATAGAAAGCTTTATTTAAAACCAAAAGCAATCTTAAAAAAAATTAATTAGAACAAAATTAATAGCCTGCTCATCGAGAACTTGAGGAAGCAGTTAGAGCGGTGGCAGAAACGTCAATGACCACGGTATCACTGTTTGTCTACGTCGTTCGCCGCCTCATTGCTTAAACCTATAATCTTCCTCTTCTTCATTCTTGTTGTCATCGTCGAGATTGGTGCCATGGTCTTTTTTCTTCAATGTTGCCGTTGGTGAAGCTAGCAACCATCATCCAAAACTTTGTTTTCAAGCATGTCGTCGGAAGTCTTCCATAACATTATCGGACTGACCGTGGAGGTAGGGTAGGGTTTTACTGTCGCTTTCAATGCTTCATTTGCCTCACGATTAACTTGGGGTGTTTTTAAAATATTCAAAGATTGGCTATCTATTTTTTTAATTTCTGGCAAGTTATTCATGGGATGAATGTAAACCATTGAATCTTCTGCCAATTTGAATCAACGCTTCTAATACTATGGGGCATCAGAAATGCCCAAAAGACTTGGACTGATTTTATACTGACCCAAACAGGACTAAAAAACTTGGGTGCGTGTCATCGAGACATCGACAATTCTACTATCTATAATCTAAATTAAATACACCTTCTTCAATTTTTGTAATGAATTGCCGATATAATTATTATAAACTTTTAATTTTTAGACAATGTTTATTTTTGTGAATAAGACACAAAAACATAGATAGTAAATATTTAAAAAATATTTGAAGAGATATAGATATTAAACACAGTGTTTTTAAGATAATTTTTTTATGTCCACTTTTAAATGAAGCACAATGGTAGATATAAAATTTGAGAAGGTGAATATAATTTTTTTATGAAAATTTTTTCTCTTTCAATCCATAGATGTTTTTTGTATTTCACTATTACACATTTTTATTTCTCTAATATGATCTTCTATGCGTGATCGTTCTCAAAAAGGAAGTCTCTTCTCCCTGTTCTTTCAATTCTTTATCTCTGCGTTCTTTTTCTTTCTCTCTCTTTTTCCAGTACTTTTTTTTCTTGAAAAATATCTTACTTGACTTGATAATTTCTTCCTTCTTATTGTTCATTATCTTCTCTGTGTCACGCTGCAGGTTTATTCAATGGAAACTTAATTCACTCTTTTACTTTTGTTACTTTGTTTATTCTTAATTTTGTTACTTCAATACAATTTTTATCTGGTTGGTTCATAAACAAATTCTTCTTGTTGTCAGAATATATTAGGATCAATTAACATTCATTAGAATTATTTAGTATATCTGAATATTTATTATTAGAATATTACGTCTTTATTATTACGATTCTCTCCGCACCTATAAATACCCTTTTATATTGTATCATTCAACACAACTTGAATACACTCAATAATACATGAATCCTTTCTTCAGTTTAGTCTCTAGTTTCTAACATAGTATCAGAGCCATGGTATCCTCCTTGAGGAGGATAGGTTATTTTTCTTCGATTGAAATTATCGTATTTTTCATACTTTTCTTCCGTGTCATTTTTTTCCTTTCCTTTTGTCAATGCTTTGATGCTTTTTTCACCTTACCGATTAGCTCATTAATCCACTACTTACTTATTCTCATGGAAAAATCATATATTTTTTGTTAACTTCCGATAGTTTCCCATCTCTTTACACTACTTTGTCACTTTTTCAGCAATTTTTTGGCAGTTGGCCACTCTTACGGCAGTTTCGTCTGCATTCCCTTCCAACAGTTTTGTTTGCATTTTTTTTGATAGTTTCATCTGCGTTTTCTTTTGACAGTTCTATCTGCACTTCCTTCAGACAGCGGCAGTTCCGTCTGCACCCGTTCTATCAGTTTATGCATTTTTTTCTTTCGTTGTTTTAAATAAATTTCAAACTCGAGTTGTCACTTGAGTTCGAAGGGGGATGTCAGAATATATTAGGATCAATTAACATTCATTAGAATTATTTAGTATATCTGAATATTTATTATAGAATATTACGTCTTTATTATTATGATTCCCTTAACACCAATAAATACCCTTTTATATTGTATTATTTAACAAAACTTGAATACTCACAAACTTTTTTTTATTGCTCCCTCTCCCCTTTCTAACACTTGTAATCCCCTATACTCTCACATACTCTCATTCTCTATTAAATTGGTTTATACTTGATGCAGAAAATTTGGAATCAGAGGACTATTTTAGTCATTTCACATAATATTTTAGTCTTGTCCATGTCTATCCAAACATAATCAGGATATTACATTAGTGTCTAGTACATTGTATCCAAACACAATACATAAAGGATAATTTGTAGTGTCTCTGTCTACATATCATGTTCTGTCCTGTCCACAAAAACAAATTTAGCCTTAATTATACTATTGTTCATTACTATCAACATTCAGGGAATCGCTAAGGTTATTTATTATTACCGTAGACCACGAGTCTTCCGTAAAATTAGCCGAAGTTTATGAAAGGGGATTGTGATGGAGGAAAATTATCGGTAAAGAATTTCACAAAAATGTCGCATTGCAAGTATAGTTCTAAACCAACAAGTTATCCTCGGTCAACGTTTAAATTATTTGTCACTTAAGCAAACCCAATAAAATTAACCGAAGTATTTAAACCTCTGGTCGTCTCTCAAAGGAATTGCAGGGAAGTGTAGTTTATTATTGGCTATGGAAAAGTATATTTTTGGGTTTTGTAATAAGAAACAAGAAAATAAAATGGCAAGAAAATAAACTAATAACTAATAAAACTCTTATCAAGGAAAGAGAATTAGAAGTCCTATCCTCATTATCATCGTCAATTGTGATGGTAAATGTAAATTGCTTTCAATTAGTTATCCTCTAATAAATGAAGGAAAGTCAAGCGAACAAAATCGACTTAATTTCACAAGTCCTAATCAAAGTCTAGATTTAATGAGGCTCAAGCCAACTAGCAACTTTCAATCACCAATCACAAAAGAATTTTGATAACTCAAGATTCTCTAATTAATCAATCCAAGTCAAGAATATAAAAATCTAAATTAAAATCCACCCAAGCATTTTATTAAATACTTGGAAGAGATAAAATAAAAACATAGAAAATTGACAAGACATATGAATCAATAAGAGAAGTAGATAACTAAAGTGCTAGAACAAATAAAAGTAATAGAATACTAAATTAAAATAAGACTGAAACCTAAACCTAAGGAGAAATTAGAAGAAGAAACCTTAAACCTAGAAAGAGGAGAAAGCCTCTCTCTCTCTAGAATTCTACATCTAAAACCTAACTAATGTGAAAGTAAATTAAAAGTGAATGAATTTCTCTTCCAGCTTCACTCTGCAGCCTATTGTCCTTATTTTTAGGCCTGAAACTGGGTCAAAAGCAGCCCATAAATAGCCCCAGCATTTTATCGTAACTGAGGCACGTGACGCTTGTCACGCATACGCATCAGCCACGCATACGCGTCGATGGATATGGAACTTGCCACACGTACACGTCAGTCACGCATGCGTGTCATTTGCTTATGGCTTGGTCACGCGTACGCGTCAGCCATGCATACGCATCGAGACCAGCTTCTCAAAACTTCAATTTCTTGTGTTCCTTGCACTTTTGCATGCTTCCTTTCCATCCTTTAAGCCATTCCCGTGCTATAAAACCTGAAAACACTTAACACACATATCACGGCATCGAATGGTAATAAAAGAAGATTAAAAATGAGCAAATTTAAGGCCAAAGAAGCATGTTTCTAATTGTAGCACAAATTCCGAAGGATATATTAAACCGTGCAATTTATATGAATAAGTGTAAGAATAGTTGATAAAATTCGCTCAATTCAATCCTAAATAAAACATAAAATAATGGCTCATCAAATCTCCCCACACTTAAACATTAGCATGTCCTCATGCTAAGCTCACGAGAACCAAAAGAGTAAAGAGGGATGGTAGGACTTATTAAATGCAACCTATCTATATGAATGCAACTACATGCAAAAATGCTTCAACCTACTTAGTTAAAAGTAAATAAATCTTTCAAGAATAAATATAAACTGGATTCCACTAATTCAAATCTCAAAATAAAGTACAAGTAGACTTGCAAGAAAGCTTGTGAAAGCTGGGAATAAAGAATCGAGCATCGAACTCTCACCGAAAGTGTATACACTCTAATCACTCAAGTATTTGAGGTTCGATTCTCTCAATTCTCTACTAATCTTGATTTCTAAGGCTTGCTCTTCTTCTACCAATCAACAAAAATTTAATACACGAATACACATATCAAGAGGTCTTTTAAGGGTTGTAATAGGGTTAGGGTCATGGTAGGACTGTATTTGGTCAAGTGGACTAAAATCTGAATCCTTGATTAACCTAAACTTTCCACCTAACTTAAGACAATCCATGCAATTAGAATATAAAATCTAACTACCCATTAACTATGTTTTCCACATATTCATGCATCTGAATTTGAGTACAACTCATATGCATTGCTACCACCATTTACTTTGGGGCATTTTGTCCTCTTTTTATTTTTTCTCCTTTTTTTCTTTTTATTTTTTTGTTTTTGTTTTTCTCTTTTTCTTTTATTCTTGTGGTGGCAAACCTAATTTTCCCACACTTAGATCATGAACACTCTCACTAGTCTAAGCTAACCAAGGATTCAAATTAAGGACATTCATTGTTTTCTGCTTAGAGTTAGTGGTGTGCTAAAATAGAGAACAAATGGGGTAAAATAGGCTCAACATTGGTTTGCAAAGGATAATGAAAGGGTAAGGCCATATAGGTATGTGAGCGATAATGAAACAAAGGCCTCAATCACGTAAGTGCATGCATACATCAAACAATGAAAATAAAGAATCAAGCAAGACAAAAATTACAATCTTAGAGAGAACAACACACACCGAAACAAGATATATTGGTTGATAAGATGCAACCAATCAAATAAGCTCAAAATCTCACTAGGTTGTGTGTTCGAGCTCTAAAACCATGTTCCAAAGTAAATTTCTTCAAGAAAGTTTAACAAAAGTTTTGATCAAATTAGTGAAATGCCTTAAAACAATTTCTTGAAAAGAAATCATCACTTTAACGAAGTAGTCCTCGCAAGAAAGAAGTAGTAAAAATTTATAAACTCTAACTAACATGCAATCTATCATGCAATGTAACAACTAGCTAACAAAGAAAATTAAAAAAAAAGTGGTGTTGGAAAAGGAAGTAGTTACCCACGGAAGTCGGTCGTCGACCCCCCCTCCCACACACTTAAAGATTGCACCATCCTCGGTGCATGAAAAGATGAGCAAAGTGGATTAGGGTTGCTACAACTGATGAGCTCCTTCAAAAGATTGTGCTTAAGGACTATTTGGTCGCCCTATTTAGAAGTTTTCCTTTCCCCTCTTGGTGGCTGATGAATCCACATTTCATGGTATTTATTTGCTTTAATTAGGTGGATTTCATTGACTTTTCTTGCATTTATCCATTTAAATAGCATAGTTTCATGATGTCTTCCTAATTTGTGCTTGAAAGTGAAAACATGCTCTTTAGGCCTTTTTATTGCTAAATTTTATTCACTTTGATCCCATTTGGTGCCTTGATGTATTTGTCAAGTGATTTCAGGTTTTCAAAGTAAGTTTGGATTAAAGAAGTGAAGAAAGAGCATCCAAAAGGGGAGAAATCATGAAGAAAATGAAGTTTGGAAGCTGCTGCAAAGATGTGTACGCACAGTGATGCGTGCGTATGCACAACGGTGACTTCGTGCAAGGATGCGTACGCACCAAATGTCATCTGTACGCATGATGAGAATTTTGCGGAATTGTGCATACGCACCGTAGGTCGTGCATACGCACGACTGCATGTGTGTGAGGTCATTAATTGCAAATCACTAGGGGCGATTTTTGGGCTTCCAAAGCCCAATCCAACTCATTTCTGAAGCTATTTCAAGCCAAATTGAAAATGGATGAAGGGGGCAATTAGGTTTAGTTTTTATGATGTTTTCTCTTAGTTTCTAGAGAGAGAAGCTCCCCATTCTCTCTAGAATTAGGGTTCCTTAGTTTAATTCATGTTTCCATTTACTTTTCCTTGTCATTTATTGTTATTGCATCTTTGTTCTTCTTCATTTCTCTTGTATTTCCTTTATTTTATCATTTTTATGTTTTATGACACTCATGTTATATTTAATTTCAATTAATGCAATTTATGTTTTATGTTCATTTATTGCTTTCTTTAGTTGTTGTTATGATTTTCTTGCTTTTGGTATTTTAGATTTTATTTTTAATGCAATTTAATGTTATTTTAATTTCATGCACACCAAGTGTTTGATAAAATGCTTGGCTTAGTTTTTACTTAGTTTTTATCCACTTTTGGCTTGAAATTGGGACTTTGGTGATTCTTGAGTCATTGATGTCCATTCTTGTTTGATACATTAGGGTAGTTAGTTGATTTGGTCTCCCTTGACTCTATGTGACCCATTAGTGTTGACATAGGCCTTAGGGATTGGAATCAACTATGCCTATTTGACTTATCCTCGATGTAGGGTTGACTAAGTAGGATTAACTCTTCATAATCATCATGTGTTTATGGTCAATGTCTAGGATAGGTAACCTTAGCTCTCAATTACTTGCCGAGAGGTTTTCTTGCATTTGAAGTTTCCTTTCCTTGCATTTAATTGTTTTGACTTTTATTGCTTTGATTTTTAATTCCTTGCATGTTTAGTTTTCGCACTCTTGGTTGAGAAACTTGGTGTTTGGGTGGAATTGAGTTGTGGATGTCTATTCCGCATTGTGTGAGGATTGTTAGTTGGTTTGGTTTCTCTTGACTCTAAATGACCCACTAGTGTTGACTTAGGACTTAGGGATTGGAATTAATTGTGCCCTTTTGACTAATTCTCAAGTAGGATTGACTAATTGGGATTAATTCCACACAATTTCCATGTTTGTGGTCCATAATTAGGATAGAAATCCTTAATTCCCCAATCATCACCAAAAGTCCTTTTTAGCACTTAATTTCCATTTGCATTGCTTTTAATTACTTTCCTTTAATTTCTTGCATGCTTATTTACTTTCTCGCTATTTACATTACTTTCCTCTCTTGTAATCATAACCCCCATTTTTCTCCCATAGCCAATAATTGATCACTTAATTGCAATTCCTAGGGAAGACGACTCGGGAGTTTAAACACTCTCGGTTATTGTATTTTGATTGTGACATCCTTTGAATTAACATTTGATTATGAGAATTCGTTGTTGGTTTGGACTATGCTACTAACGAATTGATTATTGTTTCGATTGATTCCAAACTATATAATAAATTTCTCATTATCAAGGCACACATTCGCAACTCTCCGGCAACGGTGCCAAAAATTTGACGGATGAAAATTGTCGGTAAAGAATTTCAAAAAAATGTCACATTGCAGGTATAGTTCTAAACCAACAAATTATCCTCGGTCAACATTTAAATTGTTTGTCACTTAAGCAAACCCAATAAAATTTACCGAAGTATTTAAACCTCGGGTCATCTCTTAAAGAAATTGCAGGGAAGTGTAGTTTACTATTGGCTATAGAAAAAGTATATTTTTGGGTTTTGTAATAAGAAACAAGAAAATAAAATGGCAAGAAAATAAACTAATAACTAATAAAACTCTTAGCAAGGAAAGAGAATTAGAAGTCATATCCTCATTATCATCGTCAATTGTGATGGTAAATATAAATTACTTTTACTTAGTTATCCTCTAACAAATGAAGGAAAGTCAAGCGAGCAAAATCGACTTAAGTTCACAAGTCCTAATCAAAGACTAGATTTAGTGAGGCTCAAGCCAACTAGCAACTTTCAATCACCAATCACAAAAGAATTTTGATAACTCAAGATTCTCTAATTAATCAATCCAAGTCAAGAACATAAAAATCTAAATTAAAATCTACCCAAACATTTTATCAAACACTTGGAAGGGATAAAATAAAAACATAGAAATTTGACAAGACATAAGAAATTCTAAGACTAACCAAAGCAAAGAAATAACAATAACAAAGCAATTGAATAATAAGAAATATGATGCATAAATTGCATTAATGAAAATTGAGAGTAACATATGAACTGATAAACTAAATTAGCAAAATAAAAGAATCAATAAAAGAAGTAGATAACTAAAGTTCTAGAACAAATAAAAGTAATAGAATACTAAATTAAAATAAGACTGAAACCTAAACCTAAGGAGAAATTAGAAGAAGAAACCTTAAACCTAGAGAGAGGAGAGAGCATATTTCTCTCTCTCTCTCTCTCTCTTTCTCTCTCTCTCTCTCTCTCTCTCTTTCTCTCTCTCTCTCTCTCTCTCTAGAATTCTACATCTAGAACCTAACTAATGTGAAAGTCAATGAAAAGTGAATGAATGAATGAATGAATCCTCCTTCCAGCTCCATTCTGCAGCCTCTTATCTAAGTTTTCGGGCTTGAAACTGGGTCAAAAGCAACCTAGAAATCGCCCCAGCGTTTTCTAGTAACTGAGGCACGTGACACTTGTCACGCATACGCGTTGATGGATATTGAATTGGCGACGCGTACGCATCAGTCACACGTGCGCGTCATTTGCTTATGGCTTGGTCACACGTACGCGTCGAGACCAGCTTCTCAAAACTTCAATTTCTTCTGTTCCTTCCAACTTTTGCATGCTTCCTTTCCATCCTCTAAGCCATTCTTATCCTAAAAAATCTGAAAACACTTAACACACATATCACAGCATCGAATGGTAATATAAGAGGATTAAAAATTAGCAAATTTAAGGTCAAAGAAGCATGTTTTCAATCGTATCACAAATTCGGAAGGATTTATAAAACCATGCAATTTATATGAATTAGTGTAAGAATTGTAACACCCTAACTACCAAAGCTCACGCTTCCGGCTGTGTGACTCTGATAGCTCGGACATTACGACGACACTTATACTATTTAATACTAAAATATGAGCCTGTTTAAAAACTTGAAACCGCAAAACCGCTCCCAAAAAAATACTTTTGCTATACAACGTACATCCATGCATACCATACAACTTACAAAAACTCAAAGAGTACATCCATATATATACATATATATATATATATATATATACATAATATTACAAACATTACCCAATACAATTTCTATCCCTCTTACAGAATATATCAAGATAAAGGCGAGGGTACAAAATAATAATCTAAAGCAATACAGAGCATCTCAATAACAAATAAATAAACTCTTCGTGACTTCTGCGCCCATATCCTGAAAGGGGAAAAATGTAGGGGGTGAGAACATCATCCTCGAAAGGGTTCTCAGTAGAGGGTTTTTGGGAATTACTGTAATAGGATACATGAAGATACACCGTACCAGTGATTAATAACCGTCTTATGCCTATTTTCAAAAATAACAGTTTACAATAAAAGTAAAGTCGGAAATCTTTTCTGAAAGAGGAACCGTTCAATTCTCAAAACATCAAAGCCTTTCAAAAAGGTTTATCTATACTAAACCAAAATAGCCTTTCATAGTTTTCCAAACCAGAAACATAAAACCAGAATCAACCATCGGTCCATCTCAATTCAACCACGGCCCTAGGCCCAAACAATCCAATCCAACCACCAATCACCACAAACCAACAGAGTCCTAGTTGCAAATACATATAGGAAGTTCAAGCACAAACAAGCAGTTACAGCAAGTAGAACAAGTAGCAGGTAATCACAAGTAATCACATAGGCAAACCAAGTACAATATGTACACCCAAATAATGTCACATAGATGCATATGATGTATGCCTGTCCCTAGTGGCTGATGATATCATCTGTCGGTTATATAGCCAACCCGACACGTCCTGGTAGCTAATCATGGGCAGAAACACCCATCGCGGAGCAAGTAAGTTTGAGCTACAACCCCCTTGCTACTACCCGCTCAACCCAGAGCCAGTGGAATAACCACTACTGCGGCTACTACCCAGGCGGGTGTTTAAAAGCTCAACTTGGAGCGAGTGGATTCACCACTACTACCGCTACTACCCAGGCGTCACAGTCTCTAATCTGGAGCAAGTGGGACGAACCACAACCCTTGCTACTGCCCAGGTATCTCAAGCATATATTCATTTAGTCCCAGCCATGGATCAACATCCATCTCAGCCATCCGGCTTAAATTCAAAATTTCATAGGCAGCCATACGGCCCATAACTCATTCGACAATCAGCCATAAATCAATATCATACATAGCCATTCTGGCTCACGGTTCAATCCAGAACCGTCCAAGATTCATAATCATACATAGCCATTCCGGCCCATAACAAAACAGCACTTCCACCATTCAACATCATCAAATTCATAAAACCGGCATTTAAGCCATAAATCACTTTTCTCAAGCCATTTCATTTTGAAATCAAATTTCAACTCTTTTCAGCCTTGGCTTTAAAGATCTCATTTCTCAAATCATCTCAGGCTCATAAGTCAAATTTTCTAAAAGTGAGTTCCCTTTTTAAAACAAAGCCACTCTCGGCATTTTCTTTCCAAAACTTCCAAAACCATGGAAAGTTAAAGATTCATTTTGGAAACATTCAAAATCACCCATCCAACAATGGGATTTTATAACAAAAGTTTCTCGCCAGAGTCCCAAGTCTTTAGGGAAGGTCAACTTATATAAATTCCTTAAAATTCATTGAAACTCTTAAAATCATAAATTCTCGGTTCAAGTAAATAAAACTGAATTTTTTATGAAACCGATCATACAAAATCACAAGTTCCAACCCGGTCCAAAAATTAACTCATTTGAAACGGAACCGGTTCATTGGAATCAAACCATTTTTAGGTTTCTTTTTGGAATCCATTTTTCTAACTCTTCCAAAATGCCTCAAACTCGATTACTCAATCAAAAGTCTAGATTCCTTTAAAATCACTAAAAGCTCCTTTTTATATTGAAATCAATATTAGAGCGTCATTCTCTCCTTCAGTGATTCAAACTGTACAAGTAGTTCATTTCTAAATAAGCCGAACTCAACGCATAAAGTTCATTAAATAAATTAAGCTTGAAAACATAAATATTCTCTTAATAAATTAAATAATACAATTTCTCAAATCCAACCCTTTTTAAATAACTTTACAAACAAGTGTAGGATTTTGTAGAAATTTTGGCAGCACCTCCCCTAAAACTTGGACTTTTGCCACCCAGTTCGGGTCCCAACTAAACCATTTCTCATTCATTTTCAACAGCTCAAAACCAGAAATTAATTCAAAAGCAAGCTAAATCCAACAGTCGCCTCAGTGGCATATCACAAGGAAACCATTTTAGAAATTAACTCAATATCAACCGATTTAACTCGTTTCCAAAACTTTAAAGAGACGGCTCAATAACAAATTATTTGTCCAAGACCAAGTCATTTAAAGTAAACCAGGCTGAATTCAAAAGTGCATTCGACTTTTCATATCATCAAAATAATTAATTCAATTCAAAACAATCCTCAACAGATTAAACTCAGATATCAAAGCTTCTAAAGAATCAACTCCAAAAGCATTTAATTTTACAAATCCACACAACAACCCATTCATCAAAACCAAATAATAATTACATTCATCCAGGACAATCAACATCACATAAGGCTTATACAATCACCAAATACATTGTCTCGCATCAATATCCATATGTAATAATTCCAATAATAAACTATAATTTTCGGAAAGCGCCCCTACCTCAAAACGCAATTCCATAGCCCAAACGCATCACATAATCCTTTCCGCCTCGACCCGAGATCAACAATCAAAATCCCGGCAGCCAAAACCTCGGTTCCAAGCCACTTTCGCAACAGTCTCAACAACTCTAATCGCAACATACAACAACCAAAACTCAATCATATAGCAATTAACGTCACAAACCTTAGCGTATGATAACAGAACAGTAACAAAAGGCTTTTCAAATCGAAACGCTTACCGAGCCGAAGAAGGAACAGTTGAACCGAAACAGCGGCAGCCTCCGAACCGGTTCGGCGGCTGTCCGACAGCCACCTCAAGCGGCAGCGATAACCTGAACCATATGCAGTGACATTGAGGTTCCCAGAAACTCAACGGAAGGGAAACCAACTTAAGACCCTTACCGATAGAATTTTCCGGCGACGGCAAAAATAGCCAAAAGCTCCGACGGTACTCCCGGAAGCCACAGAACCACTCCCGGCGATCCAAATCGCAGAGACGCAGCTCCCTTTTCTGGCAGCGACACCTACAGCGGTCGAAACCCATTTCTGATGGCGACAGCTCCGGCGGAGGCGGCGCCGGAGACACAAACGGTGGCTAGACATGGTGGTTGGACTCCCAGCCCAGCCTCAAATCTCTCTCTCTCTCTTGCTCTGCTTCTGAACTCTCTTTCTGGCTCTGCCATACATGACAGCGGCTGACCCTGTGGCAAGGACGACGGTGGTGCAGAGAGGACGACGGTGGCTTCCAGATATGGCGTCTTCTCCCCTCCGGCCATGGCTCGCATCTCCTCCCTCTCCGGATCGCGATTCACGGTAGTGATAGCAGCACCGTTGGGAGAAACAGCAGCAACAACAATGCCGCCCTCCACTCGCGCTTGCACTCTCGGCTCGTGGGTCACCATGGACAGCGATGACGGTGCGGCCTCAGGGAACGGCGACGCTTCCCTTCCGTGGGCCCTTTCTCTCTCTCCGTCGCATCTCTCTTCAGCTGGCGTCGATGATGACAACGACACGGTGACGGGCTTAGCGGCGACACTCCTTGCGGTTCCGGCGACGAGGATGACGGCGCCTCTCTCTCTCCTCTTTTCCTTCTCCCTATCGCACGCTATTCCCTCTCTCTTGCTTTTGTTTCGTTTCTTCCATGGAAAAAGGGGGAAACCGTGTTTGTGTGCCACGGCTGCTACTAGGTTTTTGGGAGAGGGTTTCAGTGGCGGCTGCTAGGGTTAGAGAGGTTAGGGTGTTGAGTGAAATTAAGGTTAGGGGTAAATTGGTAATTTCACTTAAAAATAGAGATAATATAGTAATTAGAAATAAATTCTAATCTAGCAATAATAATGTATAAAAATACTATTTGTTCATCAATTTTTACAAATTACTTTCAATAAAATGTCTAAATCAAATAATTAGAAATAATATACTTAATTTCTTCATTTTCCAAAATAGCAGTGTTAATATTTAAAATATTACTTATCCAATCCAAATCATATAAAATCCTTATTATTTCATAACTGCCAACTTTATAATTTAAATATAGAAAATAATCCAATAATTATAAAATTGAATAATAATCATAACTCGTCTCAAATTCAATAAATCAAAACTTGCCTTAATTGTCTTTAATAAAACAATTTCTGAAATTAAGGCTATAAATAAATATATGATTTGAGACTTGATCATAATAAGACTTTTCAAAAATTTTGGGTCTTACAAGAATAGTTGATAAAATTCACTTATTTTAATTCTAAATATACCATAAAATTATGACTCATTAGATTGGCCGACCTTATGTCATCGTCTTAGATATTACTAAAATTAGTTGTTTAGCCGACCTTTTAATTGTTTAGTCGACCTTATGGCATCATCTTAGCTATTACTAAAATTAGTTGTTACTAAAATTAGTTAGCTATTTGGTCGATCTTATGTCATCATCTTAGCTTATACTAAAATTAGCTAGCTATTTAGCTAGTTGTTTAGTCGATCTTGTGTCATCATCTCAACTGATACTAAAGTTAGCTATTTGGCCAACCTTTTGTAATGTTTAATAATATTTCAATAGTGAAAGCTGGAATTTATTGAAAATAAATGCATAAATTTGTGATAATTAACATAATTTTTTTTTAAAAAAGATAAATAAAAAATACAAAAATTTTGAGGTGATAAACTTAGAAATTTTTTGAAAGTAAACATAATTCTTTGAATAAAAACATAGAAAAAAACACAGGAATTTATTGAAAAAAAATCCAAAATTTTGTTATGATAAGTACAAAACTTTGTTGAAGGTAAATCTACGACCTTTTGAAAGAAAAAATAAAGAAAAAATACATAACTTATTGACAATAAAATAGAAATATTGTGATGATAAACACAATAATATTTAAAGCTAAAGACGTTATTTAAAAAAAACATGAAAAAATACTTACATTTATTGACGATAAACATAAAATAATTTTATTGATATTCAAGTTATATCTTGTATTCTTTAATTAAACTTTTTGTGTTTTTCTATTAAAGTTTATGTATTTTTCACTTGCATTATTCAGCTAAAAATTTATATGATTTAAAATAGTTTATATGTTATTCAACTAAATTTTTCATGTTTTTTAATTAAATATTTTGTGTTATTAT
This sequence comes from Arachis duranensis, assembly GCF_000817695.3. Lineage (NCBI taxonomy): Eukaryota > Viridiplantae > Streptophyta > Magnoliopsida > Fabales > Fabaceae > Arachis > Arachis duranensis. The sequence goes on from NC_029774.3 coordinate 36,337,470, forward strand.
TTTATATCATTCATCTAAATATTTTGTATAGTTTAAAATAATTTGTGTATTTTTAAATTAAAATTTTTATATCTTTTGTTATATTTATGTGTAATTCAACCTAAAAAGTGTTTTGTCTATATAAAATACCCATTTATTTTTTAAAAATACAAGACGATACAAAAAAGTTATTTTATATCATTAATAAACTTTGAAAAGAGAAGAAGATAAAAGTTGAGGAGAAGAAAAAGAAACTAAAAAAATAATTAGAAGAAGAAGAAAAAGAAGTAGCAATAACATTAGAAAAAAAGATGCGAAGTGCATAATTTTAACGTTTATGTAAGTAGTTTTTGTTGTATCAATCAATTATTAAACTAATTTAATTAAATTTAATTAATTACCCAAAAGAGTTGCTCTGCTAACATGAGAAATTAAAGTCGTAAAGGATACACCTCTACTGCCAGTTCTGTTTGGAAAAGACCTGCACTGATAACGTTTCTTGGCCAGTTAATACTGTTGATTAGAGACTGAAAGCTAAAAGTGGATACACCATTGAAGAAGATGAGAGGTCTCTTCATTTGGGTTTATTATATTCAAATTCAGACCCTAATAAGAGGCCAATGATGAGGCAGATTTTAAAAATTCTAGAAAATTTTAATAAGCAGACATTAGGGAAGCTATTATTTCAATAAAACGAAAAACTAGAATTAAATGACTAATAGGCAACAACTAAAAGGCCACAAAAACTATCACTTTGCACATTCAAAATTTTCCAATTAATGACATGGAACATATAAGTAGCCTAGAGCATGACTAACCTACTTTGCGAACCTTTTTCAAAGTTGCTTTGACAGTTGGGGAGCATCAATCTACAAGCCAGACAGAGCATCATCAGCAATTTCAATCCTAGAGCAGTCTGATTGGAAACAAACAAATGGATTAACTTAAAAGTCAAAAGTACCTATTCACTCTTTGTTCCTTTTTTAATGAATCCCAATTTAAAGGTTAACAATACCAGGTCAAAGTTTTCAGGTGGCACAAATCTATTAACAACACCACGAATCATAAAAGTAAAATAAGAGTAATTTAAAAAAAAACATAGAAAAAAAGGAAGAAAAGAAAATCACCTGGTGACAGGAACGGATTCAATAACAGAGACGTTAACACAGTGACGTTGAATGGAATTGAGAGCAATCTGGGCACTGCAAATGTTCTCATGAGATGTATATCTCAGTTAAGAACACAAAAAGCAAAACCACAAATCAAACCTATCCAATTTAAAGTCAAAAAGTCAAAAAGTTATCTCATTTTCCTAACTTGTTTCCTTCACAGTTGATATTAATCAGGATTGACGAAGACCTAATCCAATTTGCTCTTCTTGTTCATAGATAATATCTCTCATTGAGATGCTTGACCTTAAAGCTTTGTCTTTCTTGTTTGCCATAAAAATATAACAATTATAAAAAGTGCGTAAGATAAAATCTCAAGGCCAAAGCTCAAAGATATATAGTTTATAGTAGATGCATGAAACAAAAAATAGAAGAATCTTCTATCTAAACAAATAATTGTAATATGCATGAAAGCAGTATTAGCATGCATAGCAGTTTGATATAGTAATCCATTCAAGCCGAGCAAGCAGTATTAAGTAGAAAAGAATAATCATGTATTATATTACATTCAAAGTAGAAATAGCTGAACAATATTAGATAGTGATGGATCCTTTTCTACTCCAATCATTAGTCCTCAACGGTTATACTCACCTAAAAGAACTCTATTTCATTTAGAATATTCTTTAGGTCTACATTTTCTTTCATGTATTAACAACAAATTGAAGCAAACTTGGTAGCAGTTTCACAAAGCTCATAACAAGTCGATATTATCTAGAGGCTTTTCAATAAAAACAATCCCAGGATGGATGATAATGATAAGGGGGAGCTTGTGAAGTCCCCTCCTTCAATAATAAGTATAAAGAAGAAGCATAGCGAGGCAAAGAGAAGGAGAAAGCACAGAACTAATGCTCAAACTATATATATAGTTGCTTGCTTTCAATTTCTAATTATTGTGTTATGCATGACATCATATGATGCCATGTGAGTTGAGGAATTCTTTTTTGTTTACAATTCAAAGTCAAGTTGTATCTGTAAGCCACTATCTTTTTTCTTTTTTTTTCCATGTTGACATAGATAAAGTCGATTATTCTATATGTTATAATGGGGAGACTATTTTTGCTATCAACCTTTGTTTATACTCTATGGTGAAATCACAAAGCATGAATATTGTTACTATATAAAACTCAAAACAAACCTTCCAATAACCAATTGCAATTAAAAAAAAAAAACTCACCTATCTTCTTCAGAAACATCATTATGTGTGAGCTTGACAACAGTAATCCCAGGTTCAGTCTACTCTAACACAAGCTTCACCTATAACAATTTCAATCGCCATTTTATTTACACGCATGCATTCAAATCTCTACATTAACAAAAGAGTGAAATGAAATGAACAAGGTCATACCAAAGAATGAACACCATCAAGCCAGCTTCAGAACCTCCATTTTTGAACAATCAACTTAGCTTCCTACAACTCCATATTGGTACCCATAACAGAACCATCGAAGATGCTGATCTTTGTATTGCTCTGCATGAAATCCTTCCACCCATTCTCATCTAACTATATCTCATACAAATACGTCGCCCTACAATTGAACCTCTCCGTGATGCTAATACTCTTAAATCCCTCTTTCTTGTTCTTTTTCGTCGAACCCTCCTTCTTGGTCGCAACTGAAGCCAAAGAAGGCGGCACAGCCGCCGACGTAGCTACGACAACATGATTCTGCTGCTGTGGAGGCGTTGGCTTCTTGGTCTCGAGCTTGTCCTTAATATGTCCACCCTTGGCCATGCTTTTGGAGGAAGGCATGATATCAGTAACTAAAATAACTGCCAAGTACCTTTCTAGATCAAGAAAGCAAACATAAATCACCATAAATATTGTTTCATGCATTGGAAGCAGGCTTTAGTCCACCAAATCTCATTTATTTCTTGACTTTTAAGAACTTTATTATTTCCTAAGATATCGTTAGCCATGATATAACAATGTATTATGTACAGATCACAGAGGATAATAATACTAATATTGTGTATAATGACAACTATATAATATAATATATAGCTAGAAGATATTAACAAATATTGAGATGCCATGATTACTCCCTCAGAATTATTGAAACAATATGAATGCATAAGTACAAAAGCAACAAGACTAAAAATCCCTTTAAGGATATTTGCATTAAGGTATTAAAAATAATGAATAATTGATGAATCAAATAATTCTATTGATATAGTAATAATATTTTTTACCAAATTTTGGTGATCAACCTTCTATAAATTTGCAGCATAAGACGAAGTTGCTGCTATAACTGAACAAAATCCAATTATACACAAAATACAACAAGATGGAATCCATGTCATGAATCTAAACTACTCAACCAACAATACAACGTGAAAATCAGTTTTATAAAATAAGTTAAATAGCACTTTGAGGATCTGTCATGAATTCATTACCTAAATTAGCACATTGAGTATCAACGGATGGCCTACCTGCACAATGACGATGACGATGATGATAGCAAGCGTAGCAAGTAGAGGTAGCAATAACGAGTAGCGATAATTCATATTTGGATCAAAATCAGCGAGAGTTAAGAAATTGAAGAACGGAGTGAATAGAAAAAATTAAATAAGAGAGAAAATGCTTACCGGTGAGCTTGCTCTTAAATTTGAGATGAGAAATTGAAGAACAAAGTGATCTAGAGGTAGCCTGTGGTTAAAGTACAGAGCATTGTAGTAATCATGATGAAACTAAGGAGGAAGATCGTAAGATCAAGGAGGCAGAGTGAAAGATTAAGGAGGGGAAATGCGAGCAAGAGCAATATCGAGATCGACAGTCGAGATCAAGCAAGAGCGAGATTGAGATCGAGATCAAGCAAGAGCGAGATCGACATCGAAGCAAACGCGTGAAGCATGACCGAGATTTGAATGTGAGGATTGAGAGATTTTGATGTTGCAAGCATGGAGTTTTTCTTATTTCTTGTGAATGTGAAAAAGCATTTTTAGAAAAATAAATGTATTTGGTAACATTTTCGCATAAATGTTACCTAATATGTAATTTTGTCATAACTACTAACATTTTAATAAATGTTAAGATATAAATGTTACTAAATATTTAAAATATAGTAGTACGCTGTCGTTCGTTACTATCGACATTCAGGGAATCGCTAAGGTTATTTATTATTACTGTAGACCATGAGTCGTTGGTAAAATTAGTCAAAGTTTATGAAAGGGGATTGGCCGACCTTATGTCATCGTCTTAGCTGTTACTAAAATTAGTTATTTAGTCGACCTTTTAATTGTTTAGTCGACCTTATGTCATCATCTTAGCTATTACTAAATTAGTTGTTACTAAAATTAGATAGCTATTTGGCCGATCATATGTCATCATCATAGCTGATAATAAAATTAGCTACCTATTTAGTTAGCAGTTTGGTCGACCTTGTGTCATCATCTCAGCTGATACTAAAATTTGCTATTTGGCCGACCTTTTGTAAGGTTTAATAATATTTCAATAGTGAAAACTGAAATTTATTGACAATAAATGCGTAAATTTGTGATAATAAACACAATTTTCTTTAAAAAAAAGGATAAAGAAAAAATACAAAAAATTTGTGGTGATAAACATAGAAATTTTTTGAAAGTAAACATAATTCTTTGAATAAAAACATAGAAAAAAGCATAGGAATTTATTGAGAAAAAAAAAATCCAAAAATTTTGTTGTGATAAATACAAAACTTTGTTGAAGGTAAATCTACGATTTTTTGAAAAAAAAATAAAGAAAAAAAATACATAATTTATTGACGATAAAAATAGAAATATTGTGATGATAAACACAATAATATTTGAAGCTAAACACATTATATGAAAAAAATACTTACATTTATTGACGATAAACATAAAATAATTTTATTGATATTCAAGTTATATCTTGTATTCTTTAATTAAACTTTTTGTGTTTTTCTATTAAAGTTTATGTATTTTTCTCTTGCATTATTCAGCTAAAAATTTATATAATTTAAAATAGTTTGTTTTATTCAACTAAATTTTTTATGTTTTTTAATTAAATTTTTTGTGTTATTATTTTATATCATTCATCTAAAACTTTTTTATAGCATAAAAAATGTGTATTTCTTAATTAAATTTTTTATATCATTTGTTTTATTTATGTGTGATTCAACATAAAATATGATTTGTCTAGATAAAACACCCATTTATTTTTAAGAAAACATAGGACGATACAAAAAAGTTATTTTATATTATTAATAAACTTTGAAAAGAGAAGAAGATAAAAGTTAAGGAGAAGAAAAGAAACTAAAAAATTATTAGAAGAAGAAGAAAAAGAAGTAATAATAACATCAGAAAAAAAGATGAGAAGTGCATTATTTTATCCTTTATGTAAGTAGTTTTTGTTGTATCAATCAATTATTAAACTAATTTAATTAAATTTAATTAATTACCCAAAAGACTTGTTCTGCTAACATGAGTAATTAAAGTCATTAAGGATACACTTCTACTGCCAGTTCTGTTTGGGAAAGACCTGTACTGATAACTTTCTTTGGCCAATTAATACTGTTGATCAGTGATTGAAGGCTACGAGTGGATACACCATTGAAGAATTTGAGAGGTTGCTTCATTTGGGTCTGTTATATTCAAATTTAGACCCTAATAAGAGGCTAATGATGAGGCAGATTCTCAAAATGCTAGAAAGTTTTCATAATCAGACATTAGGGAAGCTATTAGATCAGTAAAACTAAAAAGTAGAATTAAATGACTAATAAGCAACAGCTAAAAGGCCACAAAAACTATCACTTTGCACACTCAAAATTGTCCAATTAATGACATGGAACATATAAGTAGCCTAGAGAAGGACTAACCTAGTTTGCGAACCTTTTTCGAAGTTGCTTAGACAGTTAGGGAGCATCAATCTACAAGCCAAACAGAGTATCATCAGCAATTTTCAAACCTAGAGCAGTCCAAAGGTTAACAATGCCAGGTTGAAATTTTCAGGTGGGTCTATTAACAATACCACGAATCATAAAAGTAAAATAAGAGTAATTAAAAAAAACATATAAAAAAAGAAGAAAGGGAAATAACCTAGTGACAAGAATGGATCCAGCAGCGGAGACTTTAACACAGCGATGTTTAATAGAATTGAGAGCAATCTAGGTACTGTGAATATTCTCATGAGCTGTATATCTCATTTAAGAACACAAAAAGCAAACCCACAAATCGAACCTATCCAATTTAAAGTCAAAAAGTAAAAAAATTAACTCAGTTTCCTAACTTGTTTCCTTCACAGTTGATATTAATCGGGATTGACAAAGACCTAATTCAATTTGCTCTTCTTGTTCACAGATAATATCTCTCATGGAGCTACTTGACCTTAAAGCTTTGTCTTTCTTGTTTGCCATAACAATGTAACAATTATAGAAAGTGCGTAACATAAAAAATCAAGGCCAAATCTCAAATATATATAGTTTATAGTTGATGCATGAAAGAAAAAAAGAAGTATCTTCTATCTAAACAAATAATTGTAATATGCATGAAAGCAGTATTAGCATGGATACCAGTTTGATGTAGTAATCCATTCAAGCAGAACAAGCAGTATTAAGAAGAAAAGAATAAGCATTTATTATTACATTCAAAGCAGAAATAACAGAACAAAATTAGATAGTGATGGATCCTTTTCTACTCCAATCATTAGTCCTCAACTGTTATACTCACCTAAAGGAACTCTAGTTCATTTAGAATATCCTTTAGGTCTACATTTTCTTTCAAGTATTAACAATAAATTGAAGCAAACTTGGTAGCAGTTTCACAAAGCTCATAACAAGTCGATATTATTTAGAGTCTTTTCAATAAAAACAATTCCAGCATGGATGATAATGATTAGGGGGAGCTTGTGAAGTCCCTTCCACCAATAATAAGTATAAAGAAGAAGCATAGCGAGGCAAAGAGAAGGAGAAGGCACAGACTTAATGCTCAAACTATATATATAGTTGCTTACTTCAATTTCTAATTATTGTGTTATGTATGACATCATATGATGCCATGTGTATTGAGGATTTCTTCTTTGTTTACAATTCAAAGTCAAGTTGTAACTGTAAGCCACATCTTTTTTTCTTTTTTTTTCCATGTTGACATTGTTAAAATCGATTCTTCTATGTTATATACTCTATGGTGAAATCACAAAGTATGAATACTTTTACTATATAAAACTCAAAACAAACCTTCCGATAACCAATTGCAATAAAAATATAAGCTCATCTATCTTCTTCAGGAACATCATTTTGTGTGAGCTTGACAACAGTAACCCCATGTTCAGGCTCCTCCAACACAAGCTTCACCTATAACAATTTTAATCAACATTTTATTTACACGTATGCATTTAAATCTCTACATTAATAAAAGAATGAAATGAAATGAACAAGGTCATACCAATGAATGAACACCATCAGGCCAGCTTCCGAACCTCCATTTCTAAACAATCAACTTAGCTTCTTGCAACTCTATGTTGGTTTCGATAACATAATGATGCACCACTATTTCGTGGTACATTTTGTGCTTAATTTAGTGGATTTTATAAACTTTTCTCACATTTATTCAATGAAATAACATGATTTTGTAATTTTCTTCTATTTGTGCTTAAGTATGAAAACATGCTTTTTAGGCCCTTAATTGGTTAATTTTAATTCACCTTTAATTCCATTCGATGCCTTGATATGTTTGTTAAGTGATTTCAAGTTTAGAAGGTAAAGATTAGATTGAAGGAATGAAGAAAAAGCATGCAAAATTGGGAGAACTCATGAAGAAAAGAAGGAATTGCAAAGCTGTCAATCCTGACCTCTTCGTACTTATATGGTCATAACTTGAGCTACAGACGTCCAAATGAGACGGTTTTAGCTGTGTTGGAAAGCTAACATCTAGGGATTCAAAATGATATAAAATTTGTCATAGTTGCCATGCGTTTGGTGATGCGTACGCATCGATCCACGCACACGCATTACAGAACAGCGTGGGCCATTTTTGGGGAAAACGTGGCCTGGTATTTCTAGCTCATTTTGGGCCTAATCCAACCCATTTACATTCCTTGTCTCTGATTACAAAAACCCCAAAACATTCCTTCATAGCCAATAATAAAGCACTTCATTGTAATTCCTATGGAGAACGACCCGAGGTTTAAATACTTCGGTTATTATTTTTATTGGGGTTTCTACTTTTGACAAACAAATGTTTTATTGAGGATTATTTGTTTGTTTAGAAACTATACTTGTAATGAGAATTTTTTTTGTGAAATTCTATACCAATAAAAAATCTCTTCATCACAGAACCATCGAAGTTGCTGATCTTTTCATTGCTCTGCATGAAACCCTTCCACCCATTCTCATCTAACAATATCTCATACGAATCCCTTACCCTGCAATTAAACCTCTCCATCATGCTAATACTCTTGAATCCCTCTTTCTTCTTCTTTGTTGCCAAACCCTCCATCTTGGTCCCAGCTGAAGCTAAAGAATGCGTCACAGCCACCGACGCAACTGCGACAGCATGATTCTGCTGCTGTGGTGGCGTTGGCTTCTTAGTCTCGAGCTCGTCCTTAACAAGTCCACCCTTGGCCATGCTTCTTGAGGAACGCATGATATCAGTAATTAAAATAACTGCCAAGTACCTTTCTAGATCAAGAAAGCAAACATAAATCACCATAAATATTGTGTTCATGCATTGGAAGCAAGCTTTAGTCCACCAAATCTCATCTATTTCTTGATTTTTAAGAACTTTATTATTTCCCAAGATATCGTTAGCCACGATATAACAACATATTTTGTACAGATCACAGAGGATAATAATACTAATATTGTGTATATTGACAATTATAAAATATAATATATAGCTAGAAGATATTAACAAATGTTGAGATGCCATGATTACTCCTTCAGAATTATTGAAACAATCTGAATGCATAAGTACAGAAGCAACAATACTAAAAATCCCTTTAAAGATATTTGCATTAAGGTATTAAAAATAATGAATAATTGATGAATCAAATAATTCTATTAATACAATAATAATATTTTTACCAAATTTTGCTAAATAACCTTCTATAAATTTGTAGCATAAGACGAATCTGCTGCTATAACTGAACAAAATCCAATTATACACAAAATACAACAAGATAAAACCCATGTCAAGAATATAAAATACTCAACCACCAATACAAGGTGAAAATCAATTTTATGAAATAAGTTAAATAGCACTTTTAGGATCTGTCCAGAATTCATAACCTAAATTAGCACATTGAGTATCAACGGATGACCTACCTGCACAACGACGGTGACGATGATGATAGCAAGTGCAGCAAGCAGAGGTAGCAACAATGAGTAATGATAACTCATATCTGGATCAAAATTAGTGAGAGTTAAGAAATTGAAGAACAGAGTGAATAGAAAAAATTAAATAAGAGAGAAAATGCTTACTGGTGAGCTTGCTCTTAAATTTGAGATGAGAAATTGAAGAATAAAGTGATCTAGAGGTAGCTTGTGGTCAAAGTACAGAGCATTGTAGTAATCATGATGAAACTAAGGAGGAAGATCGTGAGAAAAGGAGGCAGAGTGAAAGATTAAGGAGGCGAAGTGCGAGTAAGAGCGATATCGAGCGAGATCGAGATCGAGAATCGAGATCAAGCAAGAGCGAGATTGTGATCAAGATCAAGCAAGAGCGAGATTTTCATCGAAGCAAACACGTGAAGCATGAGCGAGATTTGAATGTGAAGGGTGAGAGATTTTGATTTTTGTGAGCTGGGAGTTTTTCTAGTTTCCTGTGAATGTGAATAAGCATTTTTAAAAAAATAAATGTATTTGGTAACATTTTAGCATAAATGTTACTTAATATGTAATTTTGTCATAACTACTAACATTTTAATAAATGTTAAGAGATAAATGTTACTAAATGTTTAAAATGTAATAGTGCACTATAGTTCATTACTATCGACGTTCAAGGAATCGCTAAGGTTATTTATTATTACTTTAGACCATGAGTCATCGGTAAAATTAGCCAAAGTTTATGAAAGGGGATTAGCCAACCTTATGTCATCGTCTTAGCTGTTACTAAAATTAGTTGTTTAGCCGACCTTTTAGTTATTTAGTCAATCTTATGTCATCATCTTAGCTAAAACATACTAAAATTAGCTAGCAATTTGGCCGATCTTATGTCATCATCTTAGCTGATACTAAAATTAGCTACCTGTTTAGCTAGCTGTTTGGTCAACCTTGTGTCATCATCTCAGCTGATACTAAAGTTAGCTATTTGGCCGACCTTTTGTAATGTTTAATAATATTTCAGAAGTTAAAGTTGGAATTTATTTAGAATAAATGTAACACCCTAACTTTTAGTACGTCATGATCGTGCCAAAAGTAAGGCATTACTAACCTGTTTTCCTTATTAACTATTTAATACTGAGCCTTTAGTTTGGTATCGTGTTTCAGTTTTATAGAAAACTCCGGAAAATTATTTTTAGTAATTAAAATTACATATCAAAGATCTTCAAATAATAATAATCACATAATTATTAATAATAATAAGTGCTATACAAATAAATTCTATATAAAACTCGAATACGATACCTATCCCTCTGGATAAAATAAAACTTAAAGCAACAAGGGTGAGGGAACTCTATAAAAATAATAGGAATCACAAGTAAATCTACTACTCATCCGCAGCTTCATATTGAACCTTCGAGCCTGTCACTGAAAGGGTGAAAGATTTTGGGGTGAGAACAAACCACACGTTCTCAGTAGGGAACAGAAATGCCGTAAAAGTAGAGATTAAAATGCAAACAATTAACTTACTTAGTAAAACTATTATGTTAAACCTTTGGAAATACTTTTATTTCTACTTTAGATAAATAATTACTTTTCTTTAAATTTCTAAACTCAAAACAGATCTTAATCACAAAATTAGCCATACCAACCATCTCTCAGTCACATAATCACTTTTCAACCACAACATCTCACCTCAATATATCCGTGAACTAACAACACAAGTAAGGGATTTCAAACCAACATACAAACAAGTCAAACAGCACAATCACAGAGAAGTAATACAAGCAGACACAACCAAATACAAATGTGCAAACAACATGATGCATGTCTATTCCTAATGCAGGCCATAAGCTCATGTGTCGGTTGCCTACCCACTCCCGACATTACCCGGGCACAAGTCCCAGATATGGCTTTCCAGATGCATATAGTGTGCTTATAAGTCGTACGGCTAGGCCGCATACAGTGTGACTTTAAGTCGTACGGCTAGGCCGCATACAGTGTGACTTTCCAAATCAATAAGCGTACATCTGGAAAACAGTTCTCAGTGTGTGGGCATCCCCACTTTACATTTGGCACTAAGGCCCAAACAATGTCACATCTGCTCTCTTGTGGTAGTAATTTTATTAATTCATACATTCCTTTAATCTTTGTTCTCTTGTGGTAGTAATTTTATTAATTCATACATTCCTTTGGCAGAGATTCCTTTAATTTTCTTTCTTTCCTTTACTTTTCGTTCTTTCTCTTCTTTTCTTTCTTATCAAACCGAACTTAAAACATAACTTAAAGCAAAATCCCTTCTCAAAAGATTGAGTTTAAAGCATTATACTTTTCTTAATAAATCGGTTTGAAAACAAAACTCTTTTCATAATAAATTGAAAACAAGTAATATTCTTAAATTAAATTTGCTTTTAAAATTAAAGGAAATTCATTTCTTCATTTAGACTTTACAAATCCCTCTGACCATACTCGTTTAACATTTAATACTAACCAAAATCACATTCTTGCGTATTTTTACCAGCCCTTCATCAGCACTTATTCATCATCATGCTAATACCAAAATCAGTTACCATCTACTTCCATAACCATAAATTTCAGCATCAAACACAGTCTCAATTCAAATCCAATTCATAAACTCAAATCACATTTCAATTTAACAAGTAACACCAAATTGACCAACACTCACAACTACAACCAATTCTCATCAATTAGACACACAAAACACGTGTAAATTATTTGCAATTACTCAATAAGTTTTTTGGCATTCTTAAATTATAAATTTGTAATTTTAAAATAAAATCTCCTACCTCCGTATGAAATCAAAATCAACGAAAGCTCCAGAGAAACTTTCTGACCGAGCTGCTGAAGAGGAAAGCGTCAGAAATCATCTGTGCCTCCTAGAACTCCAGTTCGCCGAACTCAAGGGGCAGGAGAGCTACGTCACCGTTGACTTCTACCGAACAAAAGTAACGCCAACATGTAGAGAAGGAGGATACGAATACTTTTATCGGATTAGATTTTTTATTAGAATGACGGATCAAAAGAAATCAAAAATGAAAATTGAAATGAACTCACAGTTTTCACATGAACTTTGGCCACTCTCTCTTCTTGTTTGGATACATGCAAGTTCGGTTATTGCATAATGAACATGCTTAATGGATTTGATGATGATTTGGACAAAGAAAGGGTGATTAGGTGTCACCTTTATATATATATGTATTGGTACACAAGCCACGTTTGGCTTGATCCCTTTTAGTTTTCCTAGGCTTTCGGTCATGAGGAATGATGGATTAAATATTATTAGGTAATAGTGTTATTCAAAGAACATAGGATAAGTTAAGATAGTAATACATAAGGTTAAATAATAATAATAATAATAATAATAATAATAATAATAATAATAATAATAATAATAATAAATTTAATAGTTAATTATTTAATTTTCAAAAATTTGGGGTCTTACGTCCTACTCCACTTATAAAAAATTTTCGTTCTCGAAAATTGATACAAGATGAAAGAAATTCAAACTAGCTTTACTTTTGAGCACATTAGAAAAAAGAAAAAGGAAAAAAAACAAAATATTTTGGCATATATAAGACGTAACATATAAGGAGGAAGCTTTATGGTCTCACCATATATATATACTTATACGGTTTTCAAATCCAAGATATTCTTATGGCTTAAAAATATAGGGAAGAAGTTTGGCGCAAAGCGAAAGACACAAGATAGGCTCGATTGAGAAATGTTACAAGGCAGGCTGGTATTAGAATGACGGGTATATCATTTGCACACTGAACTCATACCAACTTTAGAGCTTCAACTGCCTAAACTTCAACATGACGTAACTTTACCATTCTCAACCATACCATATTAAACAGATTCTCCGCGAATTCTCAACCTCATCAAACACTCCGCAACTCACTAACAGGCACAAGTCTAACATCAGCAAAACTCCTTCGCAAGAATCAAGCTCCTTAACATCCTGTGACGTCACACGCTTACAAGCTCTACCTTTCGTGTTCACGAAACACATCATAAAGAGCTAACGCACCACTTGCTATCTATAACGATCACACGTGACATCAAAACAAATCTCAAGTAACTAAAAAGATACAAGACCTTAGAAAAAGAACAAGCAACTCGGACAAGGTTCACAAAGATTTTAACGATTCACTTTAATGCATTAAACAAGTCCAAAATTACATCAAAGAATATACGAGTCAAGAAGAGGAGTTTAAATAACACAAGGTAGATATCTAAGAAATTTATGAGGACATATGCAATTAGGATCAAATGAGAAAGCATATGAACAAGGAACAAGGTAAAAAAAAAATTAGTTAACTTTTCAAGAAAGAAATCTCGAATAAGAAACTCTCGGCAAACCATGAAAGAATAGATACGTAACCGAGTAGAATCAAGAAATTAACTCCTAACGTTCCCAAAACCCACGATTCACGTTACCTATTACTTCTATCTCGTCTATGATAATCCATTAGTGTTTCCATATACATGAATCATTAGTATTAAGTTGGCCAGACCTAATACCGTGAGAGATGCAACGGTCGACTAACAGCATTAACCAATAGACAATCATGCATTTGAAACTCAAACTCTTGTCAGTGGGACAAGTCCTACTGCATGACAGACACTCAGAGTATGTAGTAAAGCATAATCATTCCATTCCCAAGGCCCTAACAGGGACGAACTACTCTGATACTATAATGTAACACCCTAATTTTTAGCACGTCATGATCGTGTCAAAAGTAAGGCATTACTAACCTGTTTTCCTTATTAACTATTTAATACCGAGCCTTTAGTTCGGTATCGCGTTTCAGTTTTATAGAAAACTCTGGAAAATTATTTTTAGTAATTAAAACTACATATCAAAGATCTTCAAATAATAATAATCACATAATTTTTAATAATAATAAGTGTTATACAAATAAATTCTATATAAAACTCGAATACAATACCTATCCCTCTGGATTAAATAAAACTTAAAGCAACAAGGGCGAGGGAACTCTATAAAAATAATAGGAATCACAAGTAAATCTACTACTCATCCGCAGCTTCATATTGAACCTTCGAGTCTGTCACTAAAAGGGTGGAAGATTTTGGGGTGAGAACAAACCACACGTTCTCAGTAGGGAACGGGAATGCCGTAAAAGTAGAGATTAAAATGCAAAGAATTAACTTACTTAGTAAAACTATTATGTTAAACCTTTGGAAATACTTTTATTTCTACTTTAGATAAATAATTACTTTTCTTTAAATTTCTAAACTCAAAACAGATCTTAATCACAAAATTAGCCATACCAACCATCTCTCAGTCATATAATCACTTTTCAACCACAACATCTCACCTCAATATATCCGTGAACTAACAACACAAGTAAGGGATTTCAAACCAACATACAAACAAGTCAAACAGCACAATCACAGAGAAGTAATACAAGAAGACACAACCAGATACAAATGCGCAAACAACATGATGCATGTCTATTCCTAATGCAGGCCATGAGCTCATATGTCAGTTGCCTACCCGCTCCCGACATTACCTGGGCACTAGTCCTAGATATGGCTTTCCAGATGCATACAGTGTGCTTATAAGTCGTACGGCTAGGCCGCATACAGTGTGACTTTAAGTCGTACAGCTAGGCTGCATACAGTGTGACTTTCCAAATCAATAAGCGTACATCTGAAAAATAGTTCTCAGTGTGTGGGCATCCTTGTAAAACCCGGTTAATTAACGGCTAATTAACCCATAAATGAGAATTTATTCTAGAAAGCCCAAAATGTGATTTTTTATGGCTAAATGTGATTATGGAGATTGAGACGAGAATTTCGGTACCAATTTTATAGAATTCGGACCAAGATTGGACTGAACGGGCCAAACCGGGCTAACTGGACCCAAAGTGGGCCCTTGGCCCAACATAACTAAACCAAAACCCTAGTTTTCAGCACTCTCTCTCCTCACACAACACTAATACACGCTGAAAATTGAAGAGAGGGGAGGAAGAACACTCTCTCAAACTTCTATCTCTCACTTGATCTTCAAACCACCATAACTTTTGATCTAGAGCTCCAATTGCCGCTCTGTTTAAGGCCACGCGTTCACTGCGGAGAGCTCTAAAAAACCCATACAATTAATCTTGAGGTAAGCCACGTTTTGCTCTTCGAATTTCCAGCCTTATTTTTGAGTTTCATGAGCAAAAATGTTGAGATTTTGGACTCTTTGATGTTATAGGACCCAACTCTCTTGAAGGAGAAGGTTAATCTTGTCTCCTTGGACCTTGGGTGTGGTAAGATTCTCAATCCTAGTGTAATTTGTTGTTTTATGATGTTTGGGTATTGAGATGTCGTGTATGGGTATGATGATTGTGGCTTAGGTTATGTATGTGTGAATTTTGGAGCTTGATTAGTGATATTGAAAAGCTTGAAAAGGGATTTGGTGGTGAAAAATCTGTTCTTGGAGGTGTTGAGGCCTTGAGAGCTTGAGGAAAAGTGGTTTGGAGGGGCTCCGGTTGAGTTTGGGAAATCGGCTAAGGTATGGTCTCGGTTTCTCGTATCTAATATGTAATGTGGTAGGAAATACTTAGGCTAGAGGCCCTAAGATAGGCATTGAATTGTTGGTGTTGTTGAATGGTTGATATATATGATGTGGTCATATATGTGATGATGATTATTGATGCCTTGATGGTATGATGTATGAGAAATATGCATGTTGTGATATATGCTTGATGATTGGTTGTGGTTGAATTGTGGGTTGAACCATGTTAATGGTGAGTATGACATTGATTGTGTACAATGATGATTTATTGGAATTGGTGTTGTTGAAAATTGGCATGAGGAAGAGTATGTGATATGTCAATGTGTTTGGGTTTGAACCACTTGGGTGAAGTGGGTTAAAATGATGGGATAGTGATTTTGTAAATTGTGGTAATGTGTCAATGTGTGAGTTGAGGAGGCTTGATGTTGAATTTCATATATTTTGATTGATTTCAAAGAAAAAGGATGAAATTGGCATGTTTTGATTGATTTTAAAAAGACTTGAAAATGGCTTGTTTTGAAAATGGCACCTTGTGGTTTTGTATAAAAATATAGTTTTTGGGCATACTTTGACGGGACATAACTTGGACTACAGATCTTCGTTTTGTGCCAAATCTGTTTAGAAATGAAATTGGATCCGGGATGTCTATGCCGTTTGAAAAACGGGAGAAAAATGATTTAAAATCAGAAAGTTATGTCCGTCGGAAGATTGGGGTTTGAATCTGTGAATTTTGCAGCTTTTAACTTAGAAAATTTTTAGCAGAATGACCCCTCGCGCATAGGCGCACTGGCGCGTACGCACCGTTCTTTCAGAAAATGCCATCCACGCATGCGCGTGGTGTGCGCGGGCGCGCAGATGTGCTGCACCCAATGCCCAGCCATTTTCCAGAGGGTTATGCCTGGAGCACGAGAGTACCCACGCGTATGCGTGGCTGACGCGTGCGTGTCGATTGGCTAATTTTCAATCCACGCGTTAGCGGCATGACGCATACGCGTCAATGAGTTTTGTGGCCATCCACGTGTGCGCGTGGAGTGCGCGTACGCGTGGCCCTGTTTTCATCCCAAAGTTGATTTTTGAGTTTTAAAAGCCAAATCTCATACTTCTAAGCCTCCGATCTCACCACTTATGTCTTAAATCATTATGATATATCTAGCTATGAGAAAAAGGAGCCAGAGAATGTGGTAACTTGCTAGTGAAGCAAGGGAAAAATGAATGATCAATGAGGATCAAAGATGATTATGTGAGATGCGGAGGAGGGTGGTGGAAGTGCTGGTTATGCCATGGGCCAAAAGGCTGTAATTGTTAATGAATTGACTGGTTATGGATTTAACCGTGAGCCGGATGGCTAGATTATTGCCGTGTTACGACGGAGCCATGATTATGGTTATGTATAAATGCATATATGCTGTTGAATGAATTGTGAATGTTGCACTTCCACTGTTGGAGATGAGAGTTTCCTTGGAAGGAAGCAGTGGCTAGCCACCACGTGCTCCAGGTTGAGACTCGAAGCTCTTTTGACCCTATGTCGTAAGGGAGTATGCTTGTATTTTCTCTTTGGTTGTAAGGGTGACAGGGCACCGATACCCTCTAATGGCGACAGGGCGCATATACCCTCTAATGGCGACAGGGCGCAGATACCCTCTAATGATAATAATGCGCAACAAAGAGACTGTGTCCGGGTTAGCTACCGGACATGTCCGGTTGGCTTGGTAACCGACAGATGATATCATCAGCCATTAGGGACAGGCATTCATCATATGCATACTATGTGAATTGATTGAGATTGCCTATTTGACTGCATATTACTTGCTATTTGTCTAAATGCCTTATTTGTTCCTAATTGTATATTTCTTGTTTGATATAACTGTGTTTGCTACATTATACTCCTGAAGGTGGTTGGGAGGTTTGAAGGAATTGGAAAGGAAAGTATTAGTTAGACTGAAGGATCTTTAGTCAGATGCCCTTTATGGTTTAACATGTTTATAAGCTTTGAATTATCTAGAGGAAGTTCTAGGATTGCCTTCGGCTTTCCTCTATTATTATGTATTATATATGTGGAAGCTGTTACCATGCTGGGGACCTCTGGTTCTCACCCATGCGAATTTTGTGGTTTTCAGATGCAGTACGTGAGATTTCTCGCTGAGGCCTACTGGAGACTTCTGGATTAGCGAAGATCTTTTGTTCTTAGGACTATGTCTTGGGTCATATGTTTTGCTTAGATACTTTTATCTCCATTAAATAATACAAACTGTGATGACTCCTCTTATGGGAGGTTTTGGAGAATAGGTTTTATGTATTTGTGTCCCTTTGGGTTTCCTTTGGGGTTTTTTCTTATTTTATCATATGTATATATTGCTATGCTCGGACCAGTTATCTTTGTAGCCAGATTTTGAGTCTTGATATTCTTGTTTTTGACACTCCTTTGTATATATATAATCTCGCGTTGGTTATCCTTGTTCGTTACGTTATCGATCGGAGTGTTGCGCTTTCGAGTTGCGATTTTTGTTTACCCCTTTTTCTACAAAGGCTCATAGTTATAATCAATTATTCATACTACTATACGTACTAAATTTTATTTTAGAGGTCGTAATACCTTGCCATCTCTGAATTATTACTTAAGCATAAGACTCTGTATGGTAGGGTGTTACATTATGGTATTAGAGCAGTTCGTTCCTGTAGAGCCTGAGGGATGGACTGACTATGCTTCTGTGCATTCTCTGTATATGTGTTATGTGCTATTAGTATATCTGTTTGATATAATTGGCATAAACGTTCATGAGCATGCATTTGGGACCTTGAAGTACTAGACTTCCGATATTGAGACTGATCAACTTAATATCGATTGTTTGGTGTGTAAAGGAACCAGATGGCGCCTCGTGGACGCGGTAAAGGCCGTGGTAGAGGTCGTACTAATGCTCGTGCACCTGAGGTTAACTCTAATGACCCGGTAAACCTTATGACTGCGTTGGAGAACGTGGCTGCTGCGATGCAAGCCACTGCTGAAGGTCTTGGACAACAGATGAACAATCGTGGCAACGACGGAAATAGAGCTCAGGGACCAACAGAGGTCAGAACTTTCTCTGTGATGGTAAACAAGTGTAGGGTTGCTAAAGAGTGTGTGAAGAAGGCAGCCACTAAATGAGCAAGCTTGTGCTAGGTGTGGAAGTAACCATATGGGGTACCCGTGTATGGCCGGATGGGGTTTGTGCTATTACCGTGGTAAAGCGGGACATAAGGTCCCAACCTGTCTGGAGAAGAAAAAACAAGGTGCAGGGAAAGCACAGCAGACTGGTCGGGTGTTCACCACTTCAGTTATAGGTGTGAAGGGATCCGAGACATTTATCCGAGGTAACTATGAAATGACTGGTCAAACTTTAAATGCTTTATTTCATTCGGGAGCAACACGTTCATTTATTGCAGTGGAAAAAGCTCATGAGTTAGGATTAAAGATTGTAGTCTTAGGATATGACCTAAAAGTATATAATGCTACCCATGAAGCCGTGACAACTAGGCTAGGATGCCCGAAAGTTTCATTTAGGTTTAAGCAGCGCGATTTTGTTCATAATTTAGTCTGCTTGCCGATGATCGGTCTTGATCTTACCTTGGGATTAGACTGGTTATCCGAGAACCATGTCCTGCTTGATTGTTCTACAAGGTTAGTAAACTTTATGCCGGAGGATACAGAAGGGCCGCTCGTGGTGAATAATTATTACTTGAATTCGATGATGGTGAACTATTCCGGAACCGAATGTCTGGGTATCTTGTTGTTAACTGCGGGTGTTTTGGGTGATGATCAAAGGTTGGAGTAGATTCTAGTTGTGTGTGAGTTTTCGGAAGTGTTTTCCAATGATATTGATGAGTTTCCACCTAACCGAGAGGTTGAGTTTGCTATTGAATTGGTGCCTGGGGCGGGACCAATCTCAAGTGCTCCTTATAGGATGTCACCGTTAGAGATGGATGAGCTAAAGTCTCAGTTAGAGGATTTGTTGGGTAAGAATTTTATACGACCGAGTGTCTCTCCGTGGGGTGCTCCAGTGTTACTGGTAAAGATGAAGGATGGGAGTATGCGGCTCTGTGTGGATTACAGGCAGCTGAATAAGGTTACAATAAAAAATAAGTACCCATTGCCGAGGATTGATGATCTCATGTATCAGTTGCAAGGAGCTGGAGTTTTCTCCAAGATCAATTTACGATCCGGTTATCACCAGATAAGGGTGAGGGGCAAGGATATCCCTAAGACCGCTTTTAGGACTCGTTATGGTCATTACGAGTACACTGTAATGTCCTTTGGGTTGACGAACGCTCCTACGGTATTCATGGATTACATGAACAGAGTTTTCTGTCCGTTTCTGGATAAATTCGTTGTTGTCTTCATTAATGACATACTGATTTATTCCAAGACTGAGGAAGAGCATGCAGCACACTTGAGGACCGTGTTGCAGATTCTAAAGGAGAAAAAACTCTATGCAAAACTGTCTAAGTGTGAGTTTTGGAAGAGTGAAGTGAAGTTTTTGGGCCACGTGGTAAGTAAGAAGGGAATAGCCGTAGATCCAACTAAGGTGGAGGCTGTGATGGATTGGAAGCAACCAACCACCGTAACGGAGATAAGGAGTTTTCTGGGCTTAGCTGGCTATTACCGAAGGTTTATCAAGGGCTTCTCACAGATAGCTTTGCCAATGACAAAGTTAACCCGCAAAGACACTCCATTTGTTTGGACTCCTGAGTGCAAGGAGAGCTTTCAGACATTGAAGAAAAAGTTGACCACTGCACCTGTGTTAGTGTTACCTGAGCCGAACGAGCCATTTGAGGTGTACGGTGATGCCTCATTAAAGGGTTTAGGGTGCGTGCTGATGCAGCATCATAATGTGGTGGCGTATGCCTCACGGTAGTTGAGACCGCATGAAGTTAATTACCCTACGCACGATTTGGAGCTTGCTGTGGTCGTGTTTGCGCTAAAGGTGTGGAGGCATTAACTCTATGGGGTTAAGTTCCAAGTTTTCTCTGATCATAAGAGCTTGAAGTACCTCATTGATCAGAAAGAGCTTAATATGAGGCAGAGAAGGTGGATGGAGTTATTGAAAGACTACGACTTTGAGTTGAAATACCATCCGGGAAAGGCGAACGTAGTGGCGGATGCGTTAAGTCGGAAGTCGTTATATGCGGCTTGGATGATGCTTCAAGAGGAGAAGTTGCTCAAGGGATTTGAGAGTCTGAAAATTGGTGCTCGAGAAGTATCCGGAACTTTGTGTTTGAGCCGATTAGAAATTTCAAGTGACTTTAAGTCCGAACTCCTAAAAGCTCCTCAAAATGATGAAGCGTTATGGAAGGTGTTACCGGCCATTGAGCAAGGAAAACAGTGGAGAGTGTCGGAAGAAAAAGATGGGTTATGGAGGTTCAAGGGTAGGATCATTGTGCCGGATGTTGGCACTTTGAGGCAAGATATCTTAAAGGAAGCACACAAAAGCGGATTCTCTATCCACCCAGGAAGTACTAAGATGTACCATGATCTAAAGGAGATGTTTTGGTGGCCGGGTATGAGATGTGGTGGAATATGTTTCAAAATGTTTAACCTGTCAGAAGGTGAAGATTGAACATCAAAGACCTTCTGGGACATTGTAACCTTTAGAGGTTCCGCAATGGAAGTGGGAAAGGGATGTTGCAACCTTTAGGGATTCCACAATGGAAGTGGGAAAGTATTGCAATGGACTTTATGTCAGGATTGCCAAGGACTAGGGCTGGTTTTGATGCTATCTGGGTGATTGTGGACCGACTGACGAAGTCAGCTCACTTTCTACCCATTCGTATGACTTACACCCTTAAGGAGCTAGCACGGTTATACATAAAGGAGATTGTGAGACTTCATGGTGTACCTACTACTATAATCTCTGATAGAGATCCTCGTTTCACTTCAAGGTTTTGGGGTGCATTTCAGAAAGCTTTTGGAACTCGATTAAGCTTGAGTACGGCTTACCATCCTCAAACAGATGGTCAATCCGAGAGGACGATCCAAACAATAGAGGATATGTTGAGAGCTTGTGTTTTGGACCAACCGGCGAGTTGGGATCGGTATATGCCACTAGTAGAGTTTGCATACAATAATAGATATCATGCGAGCATCGGAATGGCTCCGTATGAGACCTTGTATGGGAGGAAATGTCAATCTCCGCTATGTTGGTATGAAGCTGGAGAGAAAAGCTTGTTAGGGCCGGAAATGATAGCTGAGACCACGGAACAAGTCAAGAAAATCCGAGATAGGATGCTTGCGACGCAGAGTCGTCAAAAGAGTTACGCCGATCAGAGGCGAAAGCCCTTAGAATTTGAGGAAGGAGACCATGTCTTCCTTAAGGTTACTTCGACCACGGGAGTAGGTAGGGCGATTAAATCAAAGAAGTTGAATCCTCGATACATTGGTCCATTTCAAATCCTGGAGAGGATTGAACCGGTGGCGTATCGGATGGCCCTACCACCTCATCTTTCGAACCTGCACGACGTATTTCACATGTCGCAGCTTGGGAAGTACACTCCTGATGCTAGCCATGTGTTAGAACCTGAATCGGTTCAGTTAAGGAAAGATTTGACGCTTCCAGTTGCTCCGGTTATAATTGATGATACTAGTATCAAACGGTTGCGTGGAAAGGAGGTTTCACTAGTCAAAGTGGCTTGGAGTCGAGGCGGTGTTGAGGAACACACTTGGGAACTTGAGTCGGAGATGTGAACGGATTATCCGCACTTATTCTCAGGTAATTACATTTGAATTTTGTGGGCAAAATTTTCAATTAGGTGGGTAGAATGTAAAACCCGGTTAATTAACGGCTAATTAACCCATAAATGAGAATTTATTCTAGAAAGCCCAAAATGTGATTTTTATGGCTAAATGTGATAGAGGATATTGAGACGAGAATTTGGGTACCAATTTTATAGAATTCGGACCAAGATTGGACCGAACAGGCCAAACCGGGCCAACCGGACCCAAAGTGGGCCCTTGGCCCAACATAACTAAACCAAAACCCTAGTTTTCAGCACTCTCTCTCCTCACACAACACTAATACACGCTGAAAATTGAAGAGGGGGGAGGAAGAACACTCTCTCAAACTTCTATCTCTCACTTGATCTTTAAACCACCATAACTTTTGATCTAGAGCTCCGATTGTCG
Source organism: Arachis duranensis (assembly GCF_000817695.3). Taxonomy (NCBI): domain Eukaryota; kingdom Viridiplantae; phylum Streptophyta; class Magnoliopsida; order Fabales; family Fabaceae; genus Arachis; species Arachis duranensis. The sequence continues at coordinate 36,360,573 of NC_029774.3, forward strand.
CTCTGTTTATGGCCACGCGTTCACTGCGGAGAGCTCTATAAAACCCATACAATTAATCTTGAGTTAAGTCATGTTTTGCTCTTCGAATTTCCAGCCTTATTTTCGAGTTTCATGAGCAAAAATGTTGAGATTTTGGGCTCTTTGATGTTATAGGACCCAACTCTCTTGAAGGAGAAGGTTAATCTTGTCTCCTTGGACCTTGGGTGTGGTAAGATTCTTAACCCTAGTGTAATTTGTTATTTTATGATGTTTGGGTATTGAGATGTTGTGTATGGGTATGATGATTGTGGCTTAGGTTGTGTATGTGTGAATTTTGGAGCTTAATTAGTGATATTGAAAAGCTTGAAAAGGGATTTGGTGGTGAAAAATCTGTTCTTGGAGGTGTTGATACCTTGAGAGCTTGAGAAAAAGTGGTTTGGAGGTGCTCCGGTTGAGTTTGGGAAATCGGCTAAGGTATGGTCTCGGTTTCTCGTATCTAATATGTAATGTGGTAGGAAATACTTAGGCTAGAGGCTCTAAGATAGGCATTGAATTGTTGGTGTTGTTGAATGGTTGATATATATGATGTGGTCATATATGCGATGATGATTATTGATGCCTTGATGGTATGATGTATGAGAAATATGCATGTTGTGATATATGCTTGATGATTGGTTGTGGTTGAATTGTGGGTTGAACCATGTTAATGGTAAGTATGACATTGATTGTGTACAATGATGATTTATTGGAATTGGTGTTATTGAAAATTGGCATGAGGAAGAGTATGTGATATGTCAATGTGTTTGGGTTTGAACCACATGGGTGAAGTGGGTTAAAATGATGGGATAGTGATTTTGTAAATTGTGGTAATGTGTCAATGTGTGAGTTGAGGAGGCTTGATGTTGAATATGATATATTTTGATTGATTTCAAAGAAAAGGGATTAAATTGGCATGTTTTGATTGATTTTGAAAAGAGTTGAAAATGGCTTGTTTTGAAAATGGCACCTTGTGGTTTTGTATAAAAATATGGTTTTTGGGCATACTTTGACGGGACATAACTTGGACTACGGATCTCTATTTTGTGCCAAATTTGTTTAGAAATGAAATTGGATCCGGGATGTCCATGCCGTTCGAAGAACGGGTGAAAAATGATTAAAAATGAGAAAGTTATGTCCGTCGGAATATTGGGGTTTGAATCTGTGAATTCTGCAGCTTTTAACTTAGAAAATTTTTAGCAGAATGACCCCTTGCGCGTAGGCGCACTTGGTGCGTACGCACCGTTCTTTCAGAAAACGCCATCCACGCGTGCGCGTGGTGTGCACGGGCGCGCAGATGTGCTGCACCCAATGCCCAGCCATTTTCCAGAGGGTTGTGCCTGAACTATGCTAGTTTTGTGCCTGGAGCACAAGAGTACCCACGCGTACGCGTGTCTGACGCGTGCGCGTGGATTGGCTAATTTTCAATCCACCCGTTAGCATGCATGACGCATACGCATCGATGAGTTTTGTGGCCATCCACGCGTGCGCGTGGAGTGCGCGTACGCGTGGCCCTGTTTTCATCCCAAAGTTGATTTTTGAGTTTTAAAAGCCAGATCTCATACTTCTAAGCCTCCGATCTCACCACTTATGTCTTAAATCTTTATGATATGGCTAGCTATGAGATAAAGGAGCTAGAGAATGTGGTAAACTGCGAGTGAAGCAAGGGAAAAATGAATGATCAATGAGGATCAAAGATGATTATGTGAGATGCGGAGGAGGGTGGTGGAAGTGCTGGTTATGCCATGGGCCGAAAGGCTGTAATTGTTAATGAATTGGCTGGTTATGGATTTAACCGTGGGCCGGATGGCTAGATTATTGCTGTGTTACGGCGGAGCCATGATTATGGCTATGTATAAATGCATATATGCTGTTGAATGAATTGTGAATGTTGCACTTCCACTGTTGGAGATGAAAGTTTCCCTGGAAGGAAGCAGTGGCTAGTGATGAGCGGATAATTTATACGCTTTTTGGCATTGTTTTCAGTATGTTTTTAGTGTGTTTTAATTAGTTTTTATTATATTTTTATTAGTTTTTAGTTAAAATTTACTTTTCTGGACTTTACTATGAGTTTGTGTATTTTTCTGTGATTTCAGGTATTTTCTGGCTGAAATTGAGGGTCCTGAGCAAAAATCTGATTCAGAGGTTGAAAAGGACTGCAGATGCTGTTGGATTCTGACCTCCCTGCCCTCGAAGTGGATTTTCTGGAGCTACAGAAGCCCAATTGGCGCGCTCTCAAAGGCGTTGGAAAGTAGACATCCTGGGCTTTCCAGCAATATATAATAGTCCATACTTTGCCCGAGATTTGATGGCCCAAACCGGCGTTGCAAATCAGCTTCAGAATTTCCAGCGTTTAACGCTGGAACTGGCATAAGAATGGGAGTTAAACGCCCAAACTGGCATAAAACCTGGCGTTTAACTCCAGAAAAAGTCTCTACACATGAAAGCTTCAATGCTCAGCCCAAGCACACACTAAGTGGACCCAAAAGTGGATTTTTACGTCATTTACTCATTTCTGTATACCCTAGGTTACTAGTTCACTATTAATAGGATCTTTTGACATTGTATCTGTACCTCATGACACTTTACACGTTTCTTTGTGTACTTCCCACGGCATGAGCCTCTAAACCCCATGGTTGGGGGTGAGGAGCTCTGCTGTGTCTTGATGGATTAATGCAATTACTACTGTTTTTCATTCAATCATGCTTGCTTCATTTCTAAGATAATACTTGTTCTTAATCCGGATGAATGTGATGATCCGTGACAATCATCATCATTCTCAACTATGAACGTGTGCCTGAAAACCACCTCCGTTCTACCTTAGATTAAGTAGATATCTCTTGGATT
>NC_029774.3:36364986-36366203 GCF_000817695.3 Arachis duranensis
TTCTACTATGGGCTTACAGAAAAAGCTCAGATGTCTTTAGACCACTCAGCTGGTGGATCTATACACATGAGGAAGACAATTGAAGAGGCTCAAGAGCTTATAGACACTGTTGCTAGAAACCAATATTTGTACTCTAGCAATGAGCTCTCTCCAAAAGAGGAAGTCATGGCAGTAGCCACTGATCCTAATCCTCAAGAACAGATGATTGAGCTTAATCAACAATTGCTCCTGATGACAGAACAGTTAGCAGAATTTAAAGAGATGCTCCATGAAACTAAAGTTGCTAACAAGAACATAGAACTGCAGTTGAATCAAGCAAAGCAGCAGATATCTAAACAGATAACAGAAGAATGTCAAGCAGTTCAACTGAGGAGTGGGAAGACATTGAATAACACTGCTCAAAGTAGCAAAAATCCAAATAAGGAACAATTTACAGAGGATAACCAAACTACTGTCCAAAATCCCTCTGAGGACAGTAAGAGCCCAGAGAGGATTACTTTTGGCATTCAAACGCCAGAAAGGGGAGGAAAGCTGGCGTTAAACGCCCATTCCCTGCCCAATTCTGGCGTTCAAACGCCAGAGAAGGGAGAGAAGTTGGCGTTAAACGCCCAATCTTCACCCCATCCTAGCGTTCAGACGCCAAAGGAGGATCAGACACCTGAGAGTGCTGACAGTAATCCCTCTAAAAAGGCTTCTTCAACCACTTCTGTAAGGAATAAACCTGCAGCATCTAAGGTTGAAGAATATAAAGCCAAGATGCCTTATCCTCAGAGACTCCGCCAAGCGGAACAGGATAAGCAATTTGCCCGCTTTGCAGACTATCTAAGGACTCTTGAAATAAAGATTCCATTTGCAGAGGCACTTGAGCAAATACCTTATTATGCTAAGTTCATGAAAGAGATCTTAAGTCATAAGAAGGATTGGAGAGAAACTGAAAAAGTTTTTCTCACTGAAGAATGCAGTGCAGTCATATTAAAGAGCTTACCAGAGAAGCTTAAAGATCCTGGAAGCTTTATGATACCATGCACATTAGAACGTGCTTGCACCAAGACAGCCCTGTGTGACCTTGGAGCAAGTATCAATCTAATACCTGCATCCACTATCAGAAAGCTTGGCTTGACTGGAGAAGTCAAACCAACCAGGATATGTCTCCAACTTGCTGATGGCTCCATTAAATACCCATCAGGCATAATTGAGGACATGATTGTCAAGGTTGG
>NC_029774.3:36368590-36369481 GCF_000817695.3 Arachis duranensis
GTTTTCTGTAGGTTGATGATCATGAGAAGTCACAAAATCAATTGAAAAAGCAAAAACAGAAAGAAAAACAGAAAGAAAAACAGCACACCCTGGAGGAGAACTTGCTGGCATTTAAACGCCAGTAAGGCCAGCAGATGGCTGTTTAACGCCCAGTCTGGCACCATTCTGGGCGTTTAACGCCAGAAAGGGGCACCAGACTGGCGTTAAACACCAGGAATGGGCGTTTAACGCCCAGTCTGGCACCATTCTGGGCGTTTAACGCCAGAAAAGGGCACCAGACTGGCATTAAATGCCAGGAATGGGCACCAGCCCGGCGTTTAACGCCAGAATTGGCTCAAAACGCATTTTTGCATGCCACTTGGTGCAGGGATGACTTTTCCTTGACACCTCAGGATCTGTGGACCCCACAGGATCCCCACCTACCCCACCACTCTCTTTCTTCTTTCTTCTTTTGCTCGAAGACGAGCAAACCTTCTAAGTTTGGTGTGGTAAAATCGTTGCTTTTTGGTTTTCCATAACCATTTATGGCACCTAAGGCCGGAGAAACCTCTAAAAAGAGGAAAGGGAAGGCAAAAGCTTCCACCTCCGAGCCATGGGAGATAGAGAGATCCATCTCAAGGGATGCACTTTCCTCCACAAAACTATTGGGAGCAAATCAACACCTCCCTAGGAGAATTGAGTTCCAACATGGGATAACTAAGGGTGGAGCACCAAAGACATTCCATCCTCCTCCATGAAATTAAAGAAGATCAAAGAATCATGAGAGAGGAGCAACAAAAGCAAGGAAGAGACATTGAGGAGCTCAAGCACTCCATAAGATCTTCAAGAGGAAGAACAAGCCGCCATCACTAAGGTGGACCCGTTCTTTAATCTCCTTGTTCTTTATTTTCT
>NC_029774.3:36371613-36378011 GCF_000817695.3 Arachis duranensis
GCTAGCCACCACGTGCTCCAGGTTGAGACTCGAAGCTCTTTTGACCCTATGTCGTAAGCGAGTATGCTTGTGTTTTCTCTCTGGTTGTAAGGGTGACAGGGCACCGATACCCTCTAATGGCTACAGGGTGCAGATACCCTCTAATGGCGACAGGGCACAGATACCCTCTAATGATAATAATGCGCAACAAAGAGACTGTGTCCGGGTTAGCTACCGGACATGTCGGGTTGGCTTGGTAACCGACAGATGATATCATCAGCCATTAGGGACAGGCATGCATCATATGCATCTAAGTGACATTGTTTGGGTGTGCATATTATACTTGGTTTGCTTATGTGATTAATTGCTAATTGTTCTACTTGCAATAACTGTTTGTTTGTGCTTGCATCTTCCTATTTGTGTTTGCTACTGAGACTCTGTTAGACTGTGGTAATTGGTTGATGGTTGGATTGTTTGGGCCTAGGGCCATGGTTGAATTGAGATGGACCGATGGTTGGTGATCTTTAGTCAGATGCCCTTTATGGTTTAGCTTGTTTATAAGCTTTGAATTTTCTGGAGGAAGTTCTAGGATTGCCTTCGACTTTCCTCTATTATTATGTATTATATATGTGGAAGTTGTTACCATGCTGGGGACCTTTGGTTCTCACCCATACGGATTTTGTGGTTTTCAGATGCAGTACGTGAGGTTTCTCGCTGAGGCCTACTGGAGACTTTTGGATTAGCGAAGATCTTTTGTTCTCGGGACTATGTCTTGGGTCATATGTTTTGCTTAGATACTTTTATCTCCATTAAATAATACAAACTATGATGACTCCTCTTATGGGAGGTTTTGGAGAATAGGTTTTATGTATTTGTGTCCCTTTGGGTTTCCTTTGGGGTTTTTTCTTATTTTATCATATGTATATATTGCTATGCTCGGACCGGTTATCTTCGCAGCCGGATTTTGAGTCTTGATATTCATGTTTTTGACACTCCTTTGTATATATATAATCTCGCGTTGGTTATCCTTGTTCGTTACGTTATCGATCGGAGTGTTGCGCTTTCGAGTTGCGATTTTTATTTACCCCTTTTTCTACAAAGGCTCCTAGTTATAATTAATCATTCATACTACTATATGTACTAAATTTTTATTTTAGAGGTCGTAATACCTTGCCATCTCTGAATTATGACTTAAGCATAAGACTCTATATGGTAGGGTGTTACAGTCCCCACTTTACATTTGGCACTAAGGCCCAAACAATGTCACATCTGCTCTCTTGTGGTAGTCATTTCATTAATTCATACATTCCTTTAATCTTTGTTCTCTGCTCTCCTGTGGCAGAGATTCCTTTAATTTTCTTTCTTTCCTTTACTTTTCGTTCTTCCTCTTCTTTTCTTTCTTATCAAACCGAACTTAAAACATAACTTAAAGCAAAATTCCGTCTCAAAAGATTGAGTTTAAAACATCATACTTTTCTTAATAAATCGGTTTGAAAACAAAACTCTTTTCATAATAAATTCAAAACAAGTAATATTCTTAAATTAAATTTGCTTTTAAAATTAAAGGAAATTCATTTCTTCATTTAGACTTTACAAATTCCTCCGACCATACTCGTTTAATATTTAATACTAACCAAAATCACATTCTTGCGTATTTTTACCAGTCCTTCATCAGCACCTATTCATCATCATGCTAATACCAAAATCAGTTACCATCTACTTCCATAACCATAAATTTCAGCATTGAACACAGTCTCAATTCAAATCCAATTCATAAACTCAAATCACATTTCAATTTAACAAGTAACACCAAATTGACCAACACTCACAACAACAACCAATTCTCATCAATTAGACACATAAAACACGTGTAAATTATTTGCAATTACTCAATAAGTTTTTTGGCATTCTTAAATTATAAATTTATAATTTTAAAATAAAATCCCCTACCTCCGTATGAAATCAAAATCAACGAAAGCTCTGGAGAAACTTTCTGACCGAGCTGCTGAAGAGGAAAGCGTCAGAAATCATCTGTGCCTCCTAGAATTCTAGTTGGCCGAACTCAAGGGACAGGAGAGCTACGTCACCGTTGACTTCTACCGGACAAAAGTAACGCTAATATGTAAAGAAGGAAGATACGAATTATTTTATCGGATTAGATTTTTTATTAGAACGACGGATCAAAAGAAATCGAAAATGAAATTTGAAATGAGCTCACAGTTTTCACATGAATTTCGGCCACTCTCTCTTCTTGTTTGGATACATGCAAGTTCGGTTATTGCATAATGAACATGCTTAATGGATTTGATGATGATTTGGACAAAGAAAGGGTGATTAGGTGTCACCTTTATATATATATGTATTGGTACACAAGCCACGTTTGGCTTGATCCCTTTTAGTTTTCCTAGGCTTTCGGTCATGAGGAATGATGGATTAAATATTATTAGGTAATAGTGTTATTCAAAGAACATAGGATAAGTTAAGATAGTAAATTAATTATTTAATTTTTAAAAATTTGGGGTTTTACATCCTACTTCACTTATAAAAAATTTTCGTTCTCGAAAATTGATACAAGATGAAAGAAGTTCAAACTAGCTTTACTTTTGAGCACATTAGAAAAAAGAAAAAGAAAAAAAAAAACAAAATATTTTGGCATATATAAGACGTAACATATAAGGAGGAAGCTTTATGGTCTCACCATATATATATACTTATACGGTTTTCAAATCCAAGATATTCTTATGGCTTAAAAATATAGGGAAGAAGTTTGGCGCAAAGCGGAAGACACAAGATAGGCTCGATTGAGAAAGGTTACAAGGCAGGCTGGTATTAAAATGACGGGTATATCATTTGTACACTGAACTCATACCAACTTTAGAGCTTCAACTGCCTAAACTTCAACATGACGTAACTTTACCATTCTCAACCATACCATATTAAACAGATTCTCCACGAATTCTCAACCTCATCAAACACTCCGCAACTCACTAACAGACACAAGTCTAACATCAGCAAAACTCCTTCGCAAGAATCAAGCTCCTTAACATCCTGTGACGTCACACGCTTACAAGCTCTACCTTTCGTGTTCACGAAACACATCATAAAGAGCTAACGCACCACTTGCTATCTATAACGATTGCACGTGACATCAAAACAAATCTCAAGTAACTAAAAAGATACAAGAACTTAGAAAAAGAACAAGCAACTCGGACAAGGTTCACAAAGATTTTAATGATTCACTTTGATGCATTAAACAAGTCCAAAATTACATCAAATAATATACAAGTCAAGAAGAGGAGTTTAAATAACACAAGGTAGATATCTAAGAAATTTATGAGGACATATGCAATTAGGATCAAATGAGAAAGCATATAAACAAGGAACAAGGTAAAAAAAATAATTAGTTAACTTTTCAAGAAAGAAATCTCGAATAAGAAACTCTCGGCAAACCATGAAAGAATAGATACGTAACCGAGTAGAATCAAGAAATTAACTCCTAACGTTCCCAAAACCCACGATTCACGTTACCTATTAATTCTATCTTGTCTATGATAATCCATTAGTGTTTCCATATACATGAATCATTAGTATTAAGTTGGCCAGACCTAATACCATGAGAGATGCAACGGTCGACTAACAGCATTAATCAATAGACAATCATGCATTTGAAACTCAAAGTCTTGTCAGTGGGACAAGTCCTACTACATGACAGACACTCAGAGTATGTAGTAAAGCATAATCATTCCATTCCCAAGGCCCTAACAGGGACGAACTGCTCTGATACCATAATGTAACACCCTAATTTTTAGCACGTCATGATCGTGTCAAAAGTAAGGCATTACTAACCTGTTTTCCTTATTAACTATTTAATATTGAGCCTTTAGTTCGGTATTGCGTTTCAGTTTTATAGAAAACTCCAGAAAATTATTTTTAATAATTAAAACTACATATCAAAGATCTTCAAATAATAATAATCACATAATTATTAATAATAATAAGTGTTATACAAATAAATTCTGTATAAAACTCGAATACAATACCTATCCCTCTGGATTAAATAAAACTTAAAGCAACAAGGGCGAGAGAACTCTATAAAAATAATAGGAATCACAAGTAAATCTACTACTCATCCGCAGCTTCATATTGAACCTTCGAGCCTGTCACTGAAAGGGTGGAAGATTTTGGGGTGAGAACAAACCACACGTTCTCAGTAGGAAACGGGAATGCCGTAAAAGTAGAGATTAAAATGCAAACAATTAACTTACTTAGTAAAACTATTATGTTAAACCTTTGGAAATACTTTTATTTTTACTTTAGATAAATAATTACTTTTCTTTAAATTTCTAAACTCAAAACAGATCTTAATCACAAAATTAGCCATACCAACCATCTCTCAGTCACATAATCACTTTTCAACCACAACATCTCACCTCAATATATCCGTGAACTAACAACACAAGTAAGGGATTTAAAACCAACATACAAACAAGTCAAACAGCACAATCACAGAGAAGTAATACAAGAAGACACAACCAAATACAAATGTGCAAACAACATGATGCATGTCTATTCCTAATGCAGGCCATGAGCTCATGTGTCGGTTGCCTACCCGCTCCCGACATTACCCGGGCACAAGTCCCATATATGGCTTTCCAGATGCATACAGTGTGCTTATAAGTCGTACGGCTAGGCTGCATACAGTGTGACTTTAAGTCGTATGGCTAGGCCACATACAGTGTGACTTTCCAAATCAATAAGCGTACATCTGGAAAACAGTTCTCAGTGTGTGGGCGTCCCCACTTTACATTTGGCACTAAAGCCCAAACAATGTCACATCTGCTCTCTTGTGGTAGTCATTTCATTAATTCATACATTCCTTTAATCTTTGTTCTCTGCTCTCCTGTGGCAGAGATTCCTTTAATTTTCTTTCTTTCCTTTACTTTTCGTTCTTCTTCTTCTTTTCTTTCTTATCAAACCGAACTTAAAATATAACTTAAAGCAAAATCCCTTCTCAAAAGATTGATTTTAAAACATCATACTTTTCTTAATAAATCGGTTTGAAAACAAAACTCTTTTCATAATAAATTGAAAACAAGTAATATTCTTAAATTAAATTTGCTTTTAAAATTAAAGGAAATTCATTTCTTCATTTAGACTTTACAAATCCCTCCGGACATACCCGTTTAACATTTAATACTAACCAAAATCACATTCTTGCGTATTTTTACCAGCCCTTCATCAGCACCTATTCATCATCATGCTAATACCAAAATCAGTTACCATCTACTTCCATAACCATAAATTTCAGCATCGAACACAGTCTCAATTCAAATCCAATTCATAAACTCAAATCACATTTCAATTTAACAAGTAACACCAAATTGACCAACACTCACAACTACAACCAATTCTCATCAATTAGACACGTGTAAATTATTTGCAATTACTCAATAAGTTTTTTGGCATTCTTAAATTATAAATTTGTAATTTTAAAATAAAATCCCCTACCTCCGTATGAAATCAAAATCAACGAAAGTTCCGGAGAAACTTTTTGACCGAGCTACTGAAGAGGAAAGCGTCAGAAATCATCTGTGCCTCTTAGAACTCCAGTTGGCCGAACTCAAGGGACAGGAGAGCTACGTCACCGTTGACTTCTACCGGACAAAAGTAACGCCAACATGTAGAAAAAGAGGATACGAATATTTTTATCGGATTAGATTTTTTATTAGAATGACGGATCAAAAGAAATTGAAAATGAAAATTGAAATGAACTCACGGTTTTCACATGAACTTCGGTCACTCTCTCTTCTTGTTTGGATACATGCCGGTTATTGCATAATGAACATGCTTAATGGATTTGATGATTATTTGGACAAAGAAAGGATGATTAGGTGTCACCTTTATATATATATATGTATTGGTACATAAGCCACGTTTGGCTTGATCCCTTTTAGTTTTCCTAGGCTTTCGGTCATGAGGAATGATGGATTAAATATTATTATATAATAGTGTTATTCAAAGAACATAGGATAAGTTAAGATAGTAATACGTAAGGTTAAATAATAATAATAATAATAATAATAATAATAATAATAATAATAAATTTAATATTTGTCTAATCAAAATATATATTTTTTTGATAAATAATTTAAATTTAATAAAATAAATAATAATTAAATTAAACTTCAATAACCATAAAATTTTATTTAATTATTTTCGTTAAAATTAATTTTCTTAAAAATTACTTTGTGATAATAAACACAATTTTATTTAAAAAAAGATAAAGAAAAATACAAAAATTTTGTGGTTATAAACATAGAAAAATTTTGAAAGTAAACATAATTCTTTGAATAAAAACATAGAAAAAAACACAGGAATTTATTGAAAAAAAAATCCAAAAATTTTGTTATGATAAATTT
>NC_029774.3:36378209-36378461 GCF_000817695.3 Arachis duranensis
ACATATATTAATTGACGATAAACATAAAATAATTTTATTGATATTCATATTATTTCTTGTATTCTTTAATTAAACTTTTTGTGTTTTTCTATTAAAGTTTATGTATTTTTCTCTTGCATTATTAAGCTAAAAATTTATATAATTTAAAATAGTTTATGTGTTATTCAATTAAACTTTTTATGTTTTTAATTAAATTTTTTGTGTTATTATTTTATATCATTTATCTGAAAAATTTGTATAATTTAAAATAAT
>NC_029774.3:36378524-36382901 GCF_000817695.3 Arachis duranensis
ATTCAACATAAAAAGTGATTTGTCTAGATAAAATACCCATTTATTTTTAAGAAAACATAAGTGATACAAAAAGTTATTTTATATTATTAATAAACTTTGAAAAGAGAAGAAGATAAAAGTTGAGGAGAAGAAAAAGAAACTAAAAGAATAATTAGAAGAAAAAGAAAAAGAAGTAACAATAACATCAGAAAAAAAGATGAGAAGTGCATAATTTTAACGTTTATGTAAGTAGTTCTTATTGTATCAATCAATTATTAAACTAATTTAATTAATTACCCAAAAGACTTGTTTTGCTAACATAAGTAATTAAAGTCGTATAGGATACACCTCTACTGTTAGTTCTGTTTGGGAAAGACCTGCACTGATAACTTTTCATGGCCAGTTAATACTGTTGATCAGAGATTAAAGGCTAAAAGTGGATACACCATTGAAGAAGCTGAGATGTTGCTTCATTTGGGTCTGTTATACTCAAATTCAGACCCTAATAAGAGGCCAATATTAAGATAATAAAAAGAGAGTGATAATAAAGTTTAGTGGCAATAATGATAATGACCACTATAATAATTTAAAAAAATTAAAATTATAAGTAATAAAAGATTATAATTTTTTGGCAATAGTAATAATGGCCACTATAACATATAGTAATAATGACAAATGTATAATTACCGCAAAAACATAACTTAAATTAAAGAATTAGTAGCCATTATACTATTGCCACTAAAAATTTGTCGCTAAAACATATTTTTCTTGTAGTGAATGATGAGGCAGATTTTGAAAATGCTAGAAAGTTTTCATAATCAGACATTAGAGAAGCTATTAGATCAGTAAAACAAAAAACTAGAATTAAGTGACTAATAAGAAACAACTAAAAGGCGATAAAAAACTATCACTTTGCACACTTAAAATTGTCCAATTAATGACATGGAACATATAAATAGCCTAGAGAAGGACTAACCTGGTTTGCGAACCTTTTCTGAAGTTGCTTAGATAGTTTGGGAACATCAATCTGCAAGCTAGATAGAGTGTTATTAGTAATTTTCAATCCTAGAGCAATCCAATTAGAAACAAACCAATCGATTAACTTAAAAGTCAAACGTACCTGTTCATTCTTTGCTCCTTTTTTAATGAATTCCAATTCAAAGGTTAATAATGCCAGGTCGAAGTTTTCAGGTGGCACAAATCTATTAACAACACCACGAATCATAAAAGTAAAATAAGAGTAATTTAAAAAAAACATAGAAAAAAAGAAGAAAAGAAAATCACTTGGTAACAGGAATGGATTCAGCAGTGGAGACTTTAACACAACGACGTTGAATGGAATTGAGAACAATTTGGGAACTGTAAATGTTCTCGTGAGCTGTATATCTTAGTTAAGAACACAAAAAGAAAAACCACAAATTGAACCTATCCAATTTAAAGTCAAAAAGTCAAAAAATTATCTCAGTTTCCTAACTTGTTTCCTTCACAGTTGATATTAATCGGAATTAACGAGGACCTAATCCAATTTGCTCTTCTTATTCGTAGATAATATCTCCCATTGAGATGCTTAACCTTAAAGCTTTGTCATTCTTGTTTGCCATAACACTATAACAATTATAGAAAGTGTGTAAGATAAAATCTCAAGACTAAAGCTCAAAGATATATAGTTTATAGTAGATGCATGAAAGAAAAAAAATAGAAAATTCTTCTATCTAAACTAATAATTGTAATATGCATGAAAGCGGTATTAGCATGCATAGTAGTTTGATATAGCAATCCATTCAAGCAAAACAAGCAGTATTAAGTAGAAAAGAACAAGAATGTATTATTACATTCAAAATAGAGATAGCAAAGCAATATTAGATAGTGATGGATTCTTTTCTATTCCAATCATTAGTCCTCAATTGTTATAGTTACCTAAAGGAATTCTATTTCATTTAGAATATCCTTTAGGTTTACATTTTCTTTCAAGTATTAACAACAAATTGAAGCAAACATGGTAGCAGTTTCATAAAGCTCATAACAAGTTGATATTATTTAGAGGCTTTTCAATAAAAATAATCCCAGCATGGATGATAATGATAAGGGGGAGCTTGTGAAGTCCCCTCCTTCAATAATAAATATAAAGAAGAAGCATAGCGAGACAAAGAGAATGAGAAGGGATAGAATTAATGTTCAAACTATATATATAGTTGCTTGCTTCAATTTCTAATTATTGTGTTATGCATGACATCATATGATGCGATGTGTGTTGAGGAATTCTTCTTTGTTTACAATTCAAAGTCAAGTTGTATCTGTAAGCCACATCTTTTTTTCTTTTTTTTTTTCATGCTGACATAGTTAAAGTCAATTATTCTATATGTTATAATGGGGGAGACTATTTTTTCTATCTACCTTTGTCTATATTCTATGGTGAAATCATAAAGCATGAATACTATTACTATATAAAACTTAAAACAAACCTTCCAATAACCAATTGCAATTACGAAAAAGCTCACCTATCTTCTTCAAGAACATCATTATGTGTGAGCTTGACAACAGGAACTCCAGCTTCAGGCTCCTCCAACACAAGCTTCACCTATAACAATTTTAATCACCATTTTATTTACATGCATGCATTCAAATATCTACTTGTAACAAAAGAATGAAATAAAATGAACAAGATCATACCAAAGAATGAACATCATTAGGCCAGCTTCCGAACCTCCATTTCTGAACAATCAACTTAGCTTCCTACAACTCCATGTCGGTTTCGGTAATAGAACCATCGAAGATGCTGATCTTTGCATTGCTCTGCGTGAAACCTTAACAATATCTCATGCAAATCCCTCACCCTGCAATTGAACCTCTCCATCATACTAATACTCTTGAATCCCTCTTTCTTCTTCTTCTTCTTCTTCTTCTTCTTCTTCTTCTTCTTCTTCTTCTTCTTGGTCCCAGCTGAAGCCAAAGAAGGTGTCACAGCCACCAACGCAGCTGCGGTAGCATGATTCTACTGCTAAGGCGGCATTGGCTTTTTGGTCCTTAACAGGTCAACCCTTGGCCATGCTTCTGGAGGAAGGCATGATATCAGTAATTAAAATAACTGTCAAGTACCTTTCTAGATCAATAAATCAAACATAAATCACCATATATATTGTGTTCATGCATTGGAAGCAGGCTTCAGTCCACCAAATCTCATATATTTCTTGACTTTTAAGAACTTTATTATTTTCCAAGATATCGTTAGCCATGATATAACAACAATATTGTGTATAGATCATAGAGAATAATAATACTAATATAGTGTGTATTGACAACTATATAATATAATATTTAGCTAGAAGATATTAACAAATGTTAAGATGCCATGATTACTCCCTTAGAATTATTGAAACAATCTGAATGCATAAGTACAGAAGCAACAAGACTAAAAATCCCTTTAAAGATATTTGCATTAAGGTATTAAAAATAATGAATAATTGATGAATCAAATAATTCGATTAATAAAGTAATAATATTTTTACCAAATTTTGCTAATCAACCTTCTATAAATTTGCAGCATAAGACAAATATGCTGCTATAACTGAACAAAATCCAATTATACACAAAATACAACAAGATGAAACACATGTCAAGAATCTAAAATACTCAACCACCAATACAAGGTGAAAATCAATTTTATGAAATAAGTTAAATAGAACTTTGAGGATCTATCATGAATTCATAACCTAAATTAGCACATTGAGTATCAACGGATGGCCTACCAATACAACGACAGTGACGATGATGATAGCAAGCGCAGTAAGCAGAGGTAGTAACAACGAGTAGCGATAATTCAGATCTGGATCAAAATCAACGAGAGTTAAGAAATTGAAGAACGGAGTGAATAAAAAAATTAAATAAGAGAGAAAATGCTTACCAGTGAGCTTGCTCTTAAATTTAAGATGAGAATTTGAAGAACAAAGTGAATTAGAGGTAGCCTGTTGGTAGCGCGAAATTGTGATCAATACTTTTCACAACTCAAATAATCCCCGGTGATGAAACCAAAAACTTGGTGTTCAATACCATGGCATAAACACAACTTTGCACAACTAACCAGCAAGTGTACTGGGTCGTCCAAGTAATAAACCTTACGCGAGTAAGGGTCGATCCCACAGAGATTGTTGGTATGAAGCAAGCTATGGTCACCTTGTAAATCTTAGTCAGGCAAACTCAAATGGATATGGGTGATATACGAATAAAACATAAAGATAAGGATAGAGATACTTATGTAATTCATTGGTAGGAATTTCAAATAAGCGTATGAAGATGCTTGGTCCCTTCCGTCTCTCTGCTTTCCTACTGTCTTCATCCAATCCTTCTTACTCCTTTCCATGGCAAGCTTATGCAAGGGTTTCACCGTTGTCAGTGGCTACC
>NC_029774.3:36383600-36383898 GCF_000817695.3 Arachis duranensis
TGAGAGCGCGCCAATTGGGCTTCTGTAGCTCCAAAAAATCCACTTCGAGTGCAGGGAGTTCAGAATTCAACAGCATCTACAGTCTTTTTCAGTCTCTGAATCAGATTTTTGCTCAGGTCCCTCAATTTCAGCCAGAAAATACCTGAAATCACAGAAAAACACACAAACTCATAGTAAAGTCCAGAAAAGTGAATTTTAACTAAAAACTAATAAAAACATACTAAAAACCAACTAGATCATACCAAAAACATACTAAAAACAATGCCAAAAAGCGTACAAATTATCCGCTCATCACAAC
>NC_029774.3:36385613-36385854 GCF_000817695.3 Arachis duranensis
GAGCAAAAGAAGAAAGAAGAGAGTAGAAGAAGAAGAAATAGAGGAGATAGAAGAGGCTTTGTGGTTCGGCCAAGGGGGAGAAGTGGTGTTTAGGTTGTATGAAAATGAAGGAGTGAAGAAGGGTTTATATAGGAGTGGGGGAGGGGTAGGGTTCGGTCAAGTGAGGGTGGGTTTGGGTGGGAAAGTGGTTTGAATTTGAATGGTGAGGTAGGTGGGGTTTTATGAAGGATGGATGTGAGGG
>NC_029774.3:36385992-36386402 GCF_000817695.3 Arachis duranensis
AGGTGGGGATCCTGTGGGGTCCACAGATCCTGAGGTGTCAAGAAAAAGTCATCCCTGCACCAAATGGCAAGCACAATTGCGTTTTTAGCCAATTCTGGCGTTAAACGCCGGGCTGGTGCCCATTTCTGGCGTTTAACGCCAGCTTCTTGCCCTTTTCTGGCGTTTAACGCCAGTCTGGTGCCCCTTTCTGGCGTTAAACGCCCAGAATGGTGCCATACTGGGCGTTAAACGCCCATCTGCTAGCCTGACTGGCGGTTAAACGCCAGTAGGTTCTTCCTCCAAGGTGTGCTATTTTTCTTTCTGTTTTTTCATTCTGTTTTTGCTTTTTCCATTGATTTTGTGACTTCTCATGATCATCAACCTACAAAAAACATAAAATAACAAAAGAAAAATAGATAAAATATAACATT
>NC_029774.3:36389576-36391011 GCF_000817695.3 Arachis duranensis
AATGCATGAATGCAAAAAGAACAGAAACATGCAATTGACACCAAACTTAAAATGAGACACTAGACTCAAACAAGAAATTTTTGGATTTTATAATTTTCTAAATTTTTTTTTGTGCTTTTTCGAAAATTCAGTGGAAAAGAAAATAAAGGTATCAAAATTCTTAATGAGAATTCCAGGAATCATGCAATGTTTAGTCTAAGACTCCGGTCCAGGAGTTAGACATGGCTTCACAGCCAGCCAAGCTTTCAAAGAAAGCTTCGGTCCAAAACACTAGACATGGCCAATGGCCAGCCAAGCCTTAGCAGATCACTGCTCCAACAGCAAGATTGATAGAAATCAACAAGCTCTTGTGATGATGAGTTGAAACCTCGGTCCAATGAAATTAGACATGGCTTCACAGCCAGCCAGACTTCAACAAATCATCATGAAACTCTAGAATTCATTTTCAACAATTCTGAAAAAAAAAATACCTAATCTAAGCAACAAGATGAACCGTCAGTTGTCCAAACTCAACAATCCCTGGCAACGGCGCCAAAAACTTGGTAGCGCGAAATTGTGATCAATACTTTTCACAACTCAAATAATCCCCGGTGATGAAACCAAAAACTTGGTGTTCAATGCCATGGCATAAACACAACTTCGCACAACTAACCAGCAAGTGTACTGTAACACCCTACCATACAGAGTCTTATGCTTAAGTCATAATTCAGAGATGGCAAGGTATTACGACCTCTAAAATAAGAATTAGTACGTATAGTAGTATGAATGATTGATTATAACTAGGAGCCTTTGTAGAAAAAGGGGTAAACAAAAACCACAACTCGAAAGCGCAACACTCCGATCGATAACGTAACGAACAAGGATAACCAATGCGAGAATTATATATATACAAGGAGTGTCAAAAAAGGAATATCAAGACTCAAGATCCGGCTGCGAAGATAACCGGTCCGAGCATAGCAATATATACATATGATAAAATAAGGAAAACCCCAAAGGAAACCCAAAGGGACACAAATACATAAAACCTATTCTCCAAAATCTCCCATAAGAGGAGTCATCACAGTTTGTATTTATTTAATGGAGATAAAAGTATCTAAGCAAAACATATAAACCAAAACATAGCCCTGAAAACAAGGATCTTCGCAATTATAGAAGTCTCCAGCATGCCTCAACGGGAAACATCACGTCCTGCATCTGAAAACCACAAAATCCGCATGGGTGAGAACCAGAGGTCCCCAGCATGGTAACAGCTTCCACATATATAATACATAATAATGGAGGAAAGCCGAAGGCAATCCTAGAACTTCCTCCAAATAATATCAAAGCTTATAAACAAGCTAAACAATAAAGGGCATCTAACCAAAGATCCTTCCGTCTAACTAATACTTCCCTTTCCAATTCCTTCAGACCTCCCAACCACCAGCAGGAGTATAAT
>NC_029774.3:36394194-36395015 GCF_000817695.3 Arachis duranensis
CGGATTTTCTTGACTTGTTCAGTAGTCTCAGCTATCATTTCCGGCCCTAACAAGCTTTTCTCTCCAGCTTCATACCAACATAGCGGAGATTGACATTTCCTCCCATACAAGGCCTCATACGGAGCCATTCCGATGCTCGCATGATAACTATTGTATGCAAACTCTACTAATGGCATATACCGATCCCAACTCATCGGTTGGTCCAAAACACAAGCTCTCAACATATTCTCTAGTGTTTGGATCGTCCTCTCGGATTGACCATCTGTTTGAGGATGGTAGGCCGTGCTCAAGCTTAATCGGGTTCCAAAAGCTTTTTGAAATGCACCCCAAAACCTTGAAGTGAAACGAGGATCTCTATCAGAGATTATAGTAGCAGGTACACCATGGAGTCTCACAATCTCCTTTATGTATAATCGTGCTAGCTCCTCAAGGGTGTAAGTCATCCGAATGGGCAAAAAGTGAGCTGACTTCGTTAGTCGGTCCACAATCACCCAAATAGCATCAAAACCAGTCCTAGTCCTTGGCAATCCTGACACAAAGTCCATTGCAATACTTACCCACTTCCATTGTGGAATCTCTAAAGGTTGCAACATCCCGGAAGGTCTTTGATGTTCAATCTTTACCTTTTGACAAGTTAAGCACTTTAAAACATATTCCGCCACATCATTCTTCATACCCGGCCACCAAAACATCGCCTTTAAATCATGGTACATCTTAGTACTTCCCGGGTGAATGGAGAATCCGCTTCTGTGTGCCTCCTTTAAAATATCTTGTCTCAAAGTGCCAACATCCGGCACAATGATCCTACCCTTAAATCTCCA
>NC_029774.3:36395146-36395746 GCF_000817695.3 Arachis duranensis
AACTTAAAGTCACTTGAGATTTCTAATCGGCTCAAACACAAAGTTCCGGATACTTCTCGAGCACCAATTTTTAGACTCTCGAATCCCTTGAGCAACTTCTCCTCTTGAAGCATCATCCAAGCCACATATAACGACTTCCGACTCAACGCATCTGCCACTACATTCGCCTTTCCCGGATGGTAATGCAACTCAAAGTCGTAGTCTTTCAACAATTCCATCCACCTTCTCTGCCTCATATTGAGCTCTTTCTGATCAAAGAGGTACTTCAAGCTCTTATGATCAGAGAAAACTTGGAACTTAACCCCATAGAGATAATGCCTCCACACCTTCAAGGCAAACACAACCGCAGCGAGTTCCAAATCGTGCGTAGGGTAACTAACTTCATGAGGTCTCAACTGTCGTGAGGCATACGCCACCACATTATGATGTTGCATTAGCACGCACCCTAGACCCTTCAATGAGGCATCACAATACACCTCAAATGGCTCATTCGGCTCGGGTAACACTAGCATAGGTGCGGTGGTCAACTTTTTCTTTAATGTCTGAAAGCTCTCCTCGCACTCAGGAGTCCAAACAAACGGAGTGTCTTTGCGGGTTAAC
>NC_029774.3:36395875-36397148 GCF_000817695.3 Arachis duranensis
GTGGTTGGTTGCTTCCAATCCATCACAGCCTCCACCTTTGTTGGATCTACGGCCATTCCCTTCTTACTCACCACGTGACCCAAAAACTTCACCTCACTCTTCCAAAACTCACACTTAGACAGTTTTGCATAGAGTTTCTTCTCCTTTAGAATCTGCAACACGGTCCTCAAGTGTTCCGCATGCTCTTCTTCAGTCTTGGAATAAATCAGTATGTCATCAATGAAGACAACAACGAATTTATCCAAAAACGGACGGAAAACTCTATCCATGTAATCCATAAACACTGCAGGAGCATTCGTCAACCCAAAAGACATTACAGTGTACTCGTAATGACCATAACGAGTCCTAAAAGCGGTCTTAGGGATATCCTCACCCCTCACCCTTATCTGGTGATAACCGGATCGCAAGTCGATCTTGGAGAAAACTCCATCTCCTTGTAACTGATCCATGAGATCATCAATTCTCGGCAATGGGTACTTATTCTTTATTGTAACCTTGTTCAGCTGCCTATAATCCACACAGAGCTGCATACTCCCATCCTTCTTCTTTACCAATAATACTGGAGCACCCCACGGAGAGACACTTGGTCGTATAAAATTCTTTCCCAACAGATCCTCTAACTGAGACTTTAGCTCGTTCATCTCCAACGGTGACATCCTGTAAGGAGCACTTGAGATTGGTCCCGCCCAGGAGCACTTGAAATTGGTCCCGCCCCGGGCACCAATTCAATAGCAAATTCAACCTCTCGGTTAGGTGGAAACTCATCAATATCATTGGTGGACGAAATTGTGATTACTATCTTTTGAGCTTTAGTATGTATTTACTCTTAGGGCACTGTTTATTTACTCACAATATTGTATTCTTTATTTTATATGGAATTATTCTTGTGGCTCTTTGCTATGTGTGGACACAACTCCGTTCAACTAACCAGCAAGTGTACTGGGTCGTCCAAGTAATAAACCTTACGTGAGTAAGGGTCGAATCCACAGAGATTGTTGGTATGAAGCAAGCTATGGTCACCTTGTAAATCTCAGTTAGGGAGATTAAAGGGTAATTGTGATTATTGGAATAAAATAGAAAATAAATAATTAAAAAGGATAGAAATACTTATGCAGATTCATTGGTGAAATTTCAGATAAGCGCATGGAGATGCTGCATGGCTCAAGGACGCCTGCTCTCCCACTGCTTCTACTCAATCCTTCTTACTCCTTTCCATGGCAAGCTGTATGTAGGGCATCACCGTTGTCAATGGCTACATCCCATCCTCTCAGTG
>NC_029774.3:36397868-36398410 GCF_000817695.3 Arachis duranensis
CACGGAGAGACACTTGGTCGTATAAAATTCTTTCCCAACAAATCCTCTAACTGAGACTTTAGCTCGTTCATCTCTAACGGTGACATCCTATAAGGAACACTTGAGATTGGTCCCGCCCCGAGCACCAATTCAATGGCAAACTCAACCTCTCGGTTAGGTGGAAACTCATCAATATCATCGGGAAACACTTCTGGAAACTCACACACAACCGGAATTTGCTCCAACCTTTGATCATCACCCGAAACACCCGCGGCTAACAACATGATACCCTGACATTCGGTTCCGGAACAGTTCACCATCATCGAATTCAAGTAATAATTATTCACCACGACCGGCCCTTCAGTATCCTCCGGCATAAAGTACACCGACTTTGTAGAACAATCAAGCAGGACATGGTTCTTAGATAACCAGTCCAATCCCAAGATAAGGTCAAGACCAATCATCGGCAAGCAGATTAATTTATGAATAAAACCACGCTGCTTGAACCTAAAGGAAACTTCCGGGCATCCTAGCCTAGTTACCATGGCTTCATGGGTAGCATT
>NC_029774.3:36398630-36401921 GCF_000817695.3 Arachis duranensis
CCAGTCTGTTGTGCCTTTCCAGCACCTTGTTTCTGCCTCTCAGGACAATTTGCGGCTTTATGCCCCGCCTTTCCACAAGTGTAGCACAAACCCCATCCGGCCTTGCATGGTGCTCTCGGATGGTGACTCCCACATCTAGTACAAGCTTGATCATTTTGAGGCTGCTTCCCAAACTTCCTCCCTTGGGAGTTGTTGTTGTTGTTGGGCCTCCTAAAAGAGCTTCCTCTCTTGAAAGACGGACCTCTAGGTGCAAAGCTCTTCCCTCGGTTCCGTGGGAATGATCCCTTTTGACTCCCTTTCTCAGCAGTTGCCCTTTTCACACACTCCTCAGCAACCCTACACTTGTTTACCAACTCGGAGAAGGTCCTAATCTCCATTGGTCCCACTGAACTGAAAATATCACTCCGGAGTCCTCCTTCATACTTAACACACTTCCATTCCTCATATTCCACCAGAGTACCTTGGCACATACGAGAGAACCTGAACAGCTCCTCAAACTTGTCAGTATACTCTGATATGGACATAGTACCCTGCTTCAGCTGTAACAATTCAAGTTCCTTGGCCGGCCTAGTAGAAGTCGGAAAGTACTTCTTATAGAACTCCTCTCGGAAGACATTCCAGGTGATATAATCATCACACTGCTGCAGAAGACGTCGGATACCTTGCCACCAATGCGACGCTTCACCTGTAAGCATATAGGTAGCAAACTCAACACGCTGCCCTTCAGGCACCACTTGTGCTTGCAGTGCTCGCTCTATAGCCTGAAACCACGTATCAGCCTCATTCGGACTAGTAGTTCCCTTGAACTTAGGTGGATTAACCTTCAAAAAGTTTGCCAGCGTCATCGGGCCATGAACTCCACCTCCATCATTACCATGGTTGTTCATCTGTTGACCAAGAGCCTCAGCAGTGGCTTGCATAGCAGCAGCCATGTTCTCCAACGCAGTCATAAAGTTCACCGGGTCATGAGGGTTATTCTCCGGTGCACGAGCATTCATACGACCTCTCACACTACCTCTACCGCGTCCACGAGGCGCCATCTGGTTCCTATACATACCAAACAATCGATATTAAGTTGATCAGTCTCAATATCGGAAGTCTAGTACTTCAAAGTCCCAAGTGCATGCTCATGAACGTTTATGCCAATTATATCAAGCAGATATACTAATAGCACATAACACACACACAGAGAATGCACAGAAGCACAATCAGTCCATCCCTCAGGCTCTACAGGAACGAACTGCTCTGATACCATAATGTAACAACCTACCATACAGAGTCTTATGCTTAAGTCATAATTCAGAGATGGTTATGCTTAAGTCATAATTTAGAGATGGCAAGGTATTACGACCTCTAAAATAAAAATTAGTACGTATAGTAGTATGAATGATTGATTATAACTAGGAGGCTTTGTAGAAAAAGGGGTAAACAAAAACCGCAACTCGAAAGCGCAACACTCCGATCGATAACGTAACGAACAAGGATAACCAACGCGAGAATTATATATATACAAGGAGTGTCAAAAAAGGAATATCAAGACTCAAGATCCGGCTGCGAAGATAACCGGTCCGAGCATAGCAATATATACATATGATAAAATAAGGAAAACCCCAAAGGAAACCCATATGATAAAAATAAGGAAAACCCCAAGGAAACCCAAAGGGACACCAAAATACAAAACCTATTCTCCAAAATTCTCCCATAAGAGGAGTCATCATAGTCTGTATTATTTAATGGAGATAAAAGTATCTAAGCAAAACATATAAACTAAAACATAGCCCCGAGAACAAGGATCTTCGCAATTATAGAAGTCTCCAGCATGCCTCAACGGGAAACATCACGTCCTGCATCTGAAAACCACAAAATCCGCATGGGTGAGAACCAGAGGTCCCCAGCATGGTAACAGCTTCCACATATATAATACATAATAATGGAGGAAAGCCGAAGGCAATCCTAGAACTTCCTCCAAATAATATCAAAGCCAAAGGCAATCCTAGAACTTCCTCCAGATAATATCAAAGCTTATAAACAAGCTAAACCATAAAGGGCATCTGACTAAGGATTCTTCAGTCTAACTAACACTTCCCATTCCAATTCCTTCAGACCTCCCAACCACCAGCAGGAGTATAAAGTAGCAAACACAGTTATATCAAATGAAGAATATGCAATAGGAACAGTTAAGGCATTTAGACAATTAGCAAGTATTATGCAGTCAAATAGACAATCTCAAACAATTCATATAGTATGCATATGATGAATGCCTGTCCCTAGTGGCTGATGATATCATCTTGTCGGTTATAGAGCCAACCCGACAAGTCCTGGTCGCTAACCATTGGATTGTGCAGCCAATATTCATAGCATACACAGCTATTCTGGCTCACGGTTCAATCCAGAACCAGCCAATTCATAAACAATTACAGCCCTTCGGCCAATGGCATAACAAGCACTTCCACCACCATCCTCCACATCTCACTTAATCCTCAATGATCCTCATTGATTATTCATTTTCCCTTACTTCACTCGCAAGTTACCACATCCACTAGCTCCTTCTCTCATAGCTAGGCATATCATAATGATTTAAGATATAAGTGGTGAGATCGGAGGCTTAGAAGTATGAAATTTGGCTTTTAAAACTCAAAAATCAACTTTGGGATGAAAACAGGTCCGCGCGTACGCGCACTCCACGCGCACGCGTGGACGGCCTCAAAAAGTTATCGACGCGCAAGCGTCATGCACGCTAACGCGTGGGTTAAAAACTTGCCAAACGACGCACACGCGTCAACCACGCGTACGCGTGGGTGTCCTCGTGCCCCAGGCATAAAACTAGCACAGTTCTGGCATAACTCTCTGGAAAATGGCTGGGCATTGGATGCAGCACAATCGGCGCACACGCGCCAAGTGCGCCCACGCGCAAGGGGTCATTCTGCTAAAAATTTTCTAAGTTAAAAGCTGCAGAATTTACCAATTTGAACCCCAATCTTCCAACGGACATAACTTTCTCATTTTAAATCGTTTTTCACCCGTTCTTCGAACGGCATGGACATCCCGGATCCAACTTCATTTCTAAATAAATTTGGCACAAAACAGAGATCCGTAGTCCAAGTTATGTTCCACCAAAGTATGCCCAAAAACCATGTTTTTCATAAAAACCACAAAGTGCCATTTTCAAAACAAGCCATTTCCAACTCTTTTCAAAATCAATCAAAACATGTCATTTTCATCCCTTTCCTTTGAAATCAATCAAAATACATCAATTTCAACATCAAGCCTCCTCAACTCACACATTGACAC
>NC_029774.3:36405065-36408780 GCF_000817695.3 Arachis duranensis
GTGTTAAGTGTTTCAGGCTTTATAGGGCATGAATGAGTGAGAGATTGGGAAGGAAGCTTGCAAAAATGGAAGGAACATAAGAAATTGAGGAGATGACCAGCGAGAAGTGACGCGTACGCGTCAGCGACGCGACCGCGCGGAAGAAAGGAATTCGCAGTGATGCAGCTGCATGGCTCACGCGACCGGGCGGATTGGAAAAGCACAAGTGACGCGGAAGCGTGGACAACGCGAACGCGTGGCAAGGAAAAACACGAATGACGCGTCCGCATGGATGATGCGATCGCGTGACATGCGCGATCTGTAGAATTACAAAAGTCGCTGGCAGAGATTCTGGGCCGCATTTCAACCCAGTTTTTGGCCCAGAAATACAGATTAAAGTCAGGGAACTTGAAGAGACTCACCATGCTTTGATAATTCACTTTCTATGATTTAGATATAGTTTTGAGAGAGGTTCTCTCCTCTCTTTCTTTAGGATTAGGATTTAGGATTTAGGACTTCTCTTAGTTTTAGGAGTGACTCTCGATCCCAGGTTCAATGTTCTTTTACTTTACATTTATTTCTTATTTTCAGATACTAGAATGCTTGTATTAGTTATGTTGCCTATTTGGCCTATGCCACTTTCATGATGATTTTCTTATTTAATGATATTTGAGGTATTTCAGTTTAATATTGCTTTATTTACTTATGCCATTGATTCTTCCCAATCTGAAGATGCTTTTATTCCAGTAGATTTAATTTCCTTTCGTTTGGTCTTGGTTAAGAAATCAGTAACTCAGGAGTTATCTTAGCTCAAGATAATTGATAATTGTTATCTTTGCTAATTGAACTGAACTTCAATAATCCCAACCTTTTCTTAGGAAATAAATAGGATTCGAAGGTCTAAATGATTAGTCCCTTGACTTTCCTTTGCTCTAGCAAAGGTCAACTAAGTGGAATTAAGATTTAACTTTCATTATTATTGCTAAGAATAACAAAGTCTGGACTTCCAATTTCTCATACCTTGCTAAAAGTTTGCTTTACAGTATTTATTTATTCTAATTGCTATTTAAATTAATTGCCATATTGACTCCTCATTCTTGAAACCCCAAATTTACAATCTCCATAACCAATAATAAGAACATACTTTCGTGCAATTCCTTGAGAAGACGACCCGAGGTTTAAATACTTCGGTTATCAATTTATTTAGGGGTTTGTTACTTGTGACAACCAATAAAATAATCCAAAGATCTGAAGATCCAAATACAATAGTAAAAGGTCCTATATATAGAGAACTAGTAGCCTAGGGTTTACAAAGATGAGTAAATGACATAAAAATCCACTTCCGGGACCACTTGGTGTGTGCTTGGGCTGAGCATTGAAGTATTTTCGTGTAGAGACTCTTCTTGGAGTTAAACGCCAGCTTTTATGTCAGTTTCGGCGTTTAACTCCCACTTTGGTGCCAGTTCCGGCGTTTAACGCTGGAAATCTTGAGGGTGACTTTGAACGCCGGTTTGGGCCATCAAATCTTGAGCAAAGTATGGACTATCATATATTTCTGGAAAGCCCAGGATGTCTACTTTCCAACGCATTTGAGAGCGCGCCAATTGGGCTTCTGTAGCTCCAGAAAATCCACTTCGAGTGCAGGGAGGTCAGAATCTAACAGCATCTACAGTCCTTTTCAGTCTCTGAATCAGATTTTTGCTCAGGTCCCTCAATTTCAGCCAGAAAATACCTGAAATCACAGAAAAACACACAAACTCATAGTAAAGTCCAGAAAGTGAATTTTAACTAAAAACTAATAAAAGCATACTAAAAACTAACTAGATCATACCAAAAACATACTAAAAACAATGCCAAAAAGCGTACAAATTATCCGCTCATCACCTGTGTTTGAAGTACAGAGCATTGTAGTAATCCTGATGAAAATTAGGAGGAAGATCGTGAGATGAAGGAGGCAGAGTGAGAGATTAAGGAGACGAAGTGCAAGCAAGAGCGATATCGAGCGAGAGCTAGATCGAGAATTGAGATCAAGCAAGAGCGAGATTGAGATCGAGATCAAGCAAGAGCGAGATCGACATCTGATAAACCCATAATTTATGATATATTTTGTGCTTAGTTTGAGTGGTTTATTCAATCCTTCACCCACGTATTCATATTAATTGCATAGTTTTACTTTCCCTTCCTTATTATGTGATGTATGTGAAAAACATGTTTCCTATGCTTTAAAATTAATTATTTTAATTACCTTTATTTCCATATGATGCCATGATTAGTGTGTTGAGTAGTTTCAGATCTACTAAGGCAGGAATGACTTAAAGGATGGAAAAGGAAACATACAAAAATGGAAGGAAAGCATAAAACGGAGTTTTGGAGAAACTGGCATCCACGCCACCGCATGGATGATGCGGCCGCATGCCAAGCGCGAAGAAGCAGCGACGCGGCCGCATGGCTGACGCGACCGCGCGCCTAACGAAGAACACCTATGACGTGGCCACATGATTGACGCGACCGTGCGACAAGGAAAACTCCAATTGACGTGACCGCGTGACCCACGCGGACGCGCGACAGAGGCCACGCACCAGAAATTGCAGAAAACGCTCATAGCGGATTCTGAAGCCCTTTTTGGCCCAAATCCAAGTCCAGAAGTCATAGACCAGAGGTTATGAAGTGGAGGAATGCATCCATTGAGGGAGGGCTGG
Organism: Arachis duranensis; assembly: GCF_000817695.3. NCBI lineage: Eukaryota > Viridiplantae > Streptophyta > Magnoliopsida > Fabales > Fabaceae > Arachis > Arachis duranensis. The sequence continues at coordinate 36,407,744 of NC_029774.3, forward strand.
CATTTTTAGTTACTTTCTATGATTTAGATCTAGTTTTGAGAGAGATTCTCTCCTCTCTCTCTTTAGGATTAGGATTTAGGATTTAGGACTTCTCTTAGTTTTAGGAGTGACTCTCAATCCCAGGTTAAACCATAACTAATCATCAAGCATATATCACAACATGCATATTTCTCATACCTCATACCACCAAGGCATCATTAATCATCATCACATATATGACCACATCATATATCTCAATCATTCAACAACATCAACATTTCGATGCCTATCTTAGGGCCTCTAGCCTAAGTATTTCCTACCACATTACATATTAGATACGGGAAACCGAAACCATACCTTAGCCGATTTTCCCAAGCTCCACCGGAGCACTTCCAAACCACTTATCCACAAGCTCTCAAGGCCTCAACACCTCCAAGAACAGATTTTTCACCACCAAATCCTTTCTCAAGCTTTTCAATATCACCAATCAAGCTCCAAAATTTACATACACACAACCTAAGCCATAATCATCATATCCATACACAACATCTCAAAATCCAAACATCATAAAACAACAAAATACACTAGGGTTGAGAATCTTACCACACCCAAGGTCCAAGGAGACAAGATTAACCTTCTCCTTCAAGAGAGTTGGGTCCTATAACATCAAAGAACCCAAAATCTCAACATTTTACCCATGAAACTCGAAAATAAGGGTTGGAATTTCGAACATCAACTTGTGGCTTACCTCAAGATTGGTTGTATGGGTTTTGTAGAGCTCTCCGCGGTGAACGCGTGGCTGCAAACGGAGCGGCAATCGGAGCTCTAGATCAAAAGTTATGGTGGTTTGAAGATCAACCAAGGGAGAGAACTTGAGAGAGTGTTCTTCCTCCCTTTCTCTCTAATTTCAGCTTGTGTGTGTAACAAATGAGGAGAGAGAATGCTGAAAACTAGGGTTTTGGTCTAATTATGTTGGGCCAAGGGCCCACTTTGGATCCAATTGGTCCGGTTTGGCCCGTTCGGTCCAATCTTGGTCCGAATTCTATAAAATTGGTACC
>NC_029774.3:36412402-36438334 GCF_000817695.3 Arachis duranensis
TGATGACAAGTCATCATATACCCTTTTTTTCAAGCTAATTTCATTTGTTTTGTTAGTCTTTATGCACTTTCTTGCTTCTTAAGTAAGTGATTTGGAGTGAAAATGCACAACTTCTTTAAATCAAGCAACCACCATGAAATTAATGTTAATCCATGAGGTTTAAGCTAATTTTAATTGAATTTTAATTGATTTATAAGCCTTATGAATTTAGTGATACTTGGAGTGGTTGTTTTGGTTTATTTCAGGTGAAGAAAAGAATAAAAGAGAAAAGCGTGGCCTAAGAAAGCGTGACCCAAGGAGAAGGAAGCGTGGTTAAAGGAAGGAAAAGTGTGCCACATACAATGGGGGAGGCAAGCATTGCCCTCCACAAGGGCACACTGCCCTCTAGGAGGGCAACATAAGGGAACCAAGCATGAAAGGCAACTCTGCCCTGCCCATTACAAGGGCAGAGCACAATTTTGTGCCTTGGAATCAAGAGGAATAAAACCTTGCCCTGCCCTCCACAAGGGCAGTATCGGGTTCACCAAGGGAGAAAATCAAAGGAAAATGTCTCCAAATGCTTGCCACAAGAGTTGAACACGGGACCATGAAGAAGCAAGCAACTAAGTCCCATTACCGTGCCAAGAAACCAAGGAAAATGAATGAGCGTGTGTTTCGGCCATGATTCGAACCTGGGATATCAAAGTGAAAACACTGCCCTGCCCTCCGCGAGGGCAGGGCAGCATTTTGTTGGTGCATGGATCTGGCGCACCAAAGCTCAATTCTGGCGCACCAAGGCTCAATCCTGGCAGCACCAGCGCGCACCACACACAATCCTGGCAGCACCAAATTTTTCTGCCACACTCGATCCTGGCAGCACCATATTTTTCTGCCCTGCCCTCCGCGAGGGCAGGGCAGCATTCTGTGCACCAAGGCACCATTCTGGCGCATCATGGCATAAGTCTGGCAGCACCAAGCAGCGCACCAAGCACCCATCTGGCGCACCAATTTTTCCTGCCCTGCCCTCCGCGAGGGCAGGGCAGCGTTTTGCGCACCAAGACTGCACCAAGCCGCACCAAGCCGCACCAAGCAAGCACCAACACGCATCAAATCCTGCCCTGCCCTCCACAAGGGCAGGGCAGCCTCCTGGAAGCTATTTTTTTGGGCCGAAAATTTAATTCAAAATCCATTTTAATTCATTTCTTCACCAAATCAAAAGCCCATCCAAATCCCAAAATCCAAGAATAGGAAGTGTATAAATAGGAGCTAGTTTGATGTAATTAAAGACCTTTTGTTTAGCTTTTGAATTTTGCACTTTCTTTTGAGCTTTGAATTTTACTTTTGCACTTTGGAACTTCTCTTGGTGTCTTCACCGAGATTTCAGAGAATTGGGGAGGGGAATTGATCTCTCTTCTTCCTCATTCTTGCTTGGGTCTTTTTAATTTCCTTGTTTTGAGTTTTGGGTGTGAAGAATTGAGGAAATTCTGTCTCAATCTCCATTCAAAGTCTCTTTAATTTCTTTTCTGCACAATTGAATCCATTCACATTCTCTTTACTGTTTCTTCTTCAATTTCTTGTCAATTGTTTTGAGAACTTGGATCTGGGAAGGTAATTGAGATCTAGGCTCTGCTACCTAGTCTCTTGAACCCTGAGATCCCAATTTACCTTTGGTTCTTCTGTGAACCTTGCTGCACTTTAATTTCAATTTCTGTTTGAGTTTTCATTGCTTCCAATTCAATTTCTGCTTTATTAATTGTTGCAATTTACTTTCTCTTCGTTTAGATTCTGCAATCCCAGTCCTCAAATCCCTTTTACATTCAAGCAATTTACATTCCTTGCCATTTAAGTTACTGCAATTTACATTTCTTGCACTTTAAGTTTCAGTCATTTAATTTCCTGTTCTTTAAGATTCAGTCTATTTTACTTTCCTGTTCTTTAATTAACTGCAATTTCCCTTCTCCATTTACATTTCAAGCAATTTATCCTCTGTTAAATACAACCCACTCAACCAACATTTGATTCGCTTGACTAAATCAACCACTAAACTAAAATTGCTCAATCCTTCAATCCCTGTGGGATCGACCTCACTCTAAATGAGTTATTATTACTTGATGTGACCCGGTACACTTGCCGGTGAGTTTTGTGTTGGATCGTTTTCCACACATCAAGCCCCACCCTGTGCTCAGAGACCATCCTTCCAAGACAGCCCCAATCCACCACACTCACAAGCTTCTTTTCACCATTCGCCACCGTACGATCCTTATCCACCCCAACACCAATCCAATTACTCCCAAGAACCACCACTCCCCCATACACCATGCCCATATCCATCAAAGCCAGAATCACAAGTTCGCATCGAAGAATCAATAAACCAATTCAATACAACCCTTCATCAACTGGAGCAAGCAATAAATCAACTATCTTCCAGACGTTCAGCTACTCAACAGACCCCCATGGCTTCATGTGGAGAATCTAATGAAGAATGTATTGTGAAGAAGACACAAGGAACTCCAGTGGACAGCATAGAGCACAACTTTGTACTAGAACAAGTAGAGGACGCTGTCATTATAGAAGAAGAAGAGTTGGTTGAAGATTTAGGAGATGCTGAACCTCCACGGGAATACAGAGTCATGGAAGACCCCGTCAAAGATGTTACAACTGATGCGAAAGAGGATGTTGCACAACCTCCAATGCGGATATCTTATGAAGAACTGGACGGAGTAACTCAAGACGCATGTTTCTTTGATGATGATAGTCACCAGTCAAGTCCTCCTCGTGATGAACTTGCATCCGCAAGTGAATCCTTTGAGACAGAAGAATCTTCCCCAAGTGAATACGAAGATGATGCAGAGGTTGACTTTTCTCAACCTCCTGTTTATGACTCAAGTGATGAGGAAGATATGGAAGACTTTCACCAGGACATGGCTGGAATGAAAAAGGTTTGCAAGGAAGTGGAGGAATCCAGTGAAGACCACAAGGGAGTAGATCTTGCAGAACCCCTGGAAACACTGATCCCAAGGCCATTACCACCCAATACAGACTTCAAGTGGGTAAAATCCTTGACTCTTATCTTTATTTTTCCACTTGAATATAGTTTGCTTGAAACAGATGGTCAGCTTAGAGCTCTTTGCGGCTTTAAGAGAAAAAGGGGAATGACTCGCACTCAGCACTGGTATGCAAGATCCAATGAGGTTTCGCACTTCAATTTGAGACGCAGAAGTTGGTGTCAAGTTCACTTGATAGGATCTCGAAAAATGTTTGGTCATCTTGGTGAGAGTCTAATTTCCAAACCGCCCGGATGGAAAAGTATAGATGCAAACAAAGACAAATTTGGAACCAAAGTTTGGGATCCTGGAAAGTACTCTGATATTCATCACCCCAGGAGTCTGAAAATCTGTTTGAAGCTGCTCAGAAGCTTCACATGCCTAATTTGGGACCCTGGAGGATGCTGGCATTCCAAACACTGGTGGAGATTCCTGGACGAATTCAAGCATAAGCCACCATAACAGGAAGCTCATCCAATGTCCAACTTAAGGACTTTAACCAAAAGTGCTAGGTGGGAGACAACCCACCATGGTATGATCGTCCCGTTTTCAGTTTTCATTTTTATCTGTTTTATTTGTTTTGAATTTCAATTGAACCTGGAATTTCGCATAACATTCATTGCATCTGCATTCATATTAGCATTGCATCTTGCATTAAAAAAAGAGGGCGTGGGACACGACCGCATCACTCATGCGATTGCGTCAGTTGCGATGAAACACCCCCCACGCGTCCGCGTCAATCACACGGTCGCGTGACCTGGAAATCGGCGTAAAGATCCAACGCCAAGAAAGTTGGGCTGGAATCGTGTGGCCATTATGCTTTTCGCACAAAAGACCCACGCGATCGCGTCCCTGATGCGATCGCATCACATGCACATACACTAACCCACGCGACAGCGTGAGCGACGCGATTGCATCGTGCGGATTACACACCACCCCAAAGGAGACAGAGAATTATGCTGACACGATGCTGGAATTGTGCGTTTAGCACAATTTCATGCGACGCGATCGCATGCCTCATGCGATCGCGTCACCCTCTCTTCTATCCATTCCACGCGATCGCGCGACCCAAGCGATCGCGTCAACCCTATTTCACCCCATCCACGCGACCGCGTGCTCCACGCGATCGCGTGGATTTGAATTATAACCCCCCTGTCACACGAACCCTATTAGTCGTGCCCCACTCCCGAAACCCTCTCCTCCCTCTCTTCTCCCCAACCCCCCAACCACCACCCAGCCACCACCACCGACAACCCCCGCCACCGCCGACCACCCAGACCCCTAACCCGCAGCCACCGCCGCCGTGCCAACCCCCACCGCCGCACCGGACGCTACCTTCACTCTCCCCCGGTCACCTTTCTGCCCCACTCGCCTTAATTCGCCTACCAGGTTCCGCATCACGTCCCCTTCTATCCATTCGTAGTTCGTTCATATTTTTCTATTTTTGTTCATATTTAGGCTAGTTAGTTATGCATGTTGTAGTGGATTCTAGGTTGTTAGGTAGCCTAGAATGTGGTTAGTGGATTTAGGCCTGATAAATGCGCTGTTCGTGTTTCTTGCTTTATGATTTTTGCAATTCTGGTGTTTCTGTTATGTTGCTATTGTTCATATGCTATGATTTCTTGTTTCATGCTGCTTTTTACATTGCCCTTTTCATGTTCATACTCCGTATATGTGATTGCAGCTATGTTTAGTTTTGGTTCATATGAACTGTTTTGCTGCTGATTATTTTCCGGGATAGTCCAATTTTAGCCGGAATGCTGCCCAAATTTCTGTAAAATGTTTCCATTCATGTCTTAGTTTTGGCATTTTCAACTGTATTCTCATTCGTTTTCCCAAACCAATTCATGAATGCCTAGGCACGCATTCTTATTTTCTTTGATCTCCTGGCTCATAAATTGCATTCTTGATGTTTGATTCCAATTTTTGCTATTTCTATCTCTATCTGAATCTTCATCAACCTGTTTTCCTTATTTGGTTATGAGTTACCTGTAGCTTCTAATTATGAATTACATTTTGGATTGTGAATTCTTCCTTTCGAACTTTTGACTCATATACAATCCTTAATGCCTTTTTACTTAACTCATTTTCCTCATTCTACTTCTCCTTTGCCACTTTGTGTTCCTTTTGACTATTTGCCTATTTGTTTTCCTATTTTTATTATATCCTGGTTCTCTATTTTTTAGGATGTCAGACCCCCAGAGAACAGGAAAAGGAAAGGCTACCACTGGCAAACGTAAGAAAGGAGATTCTTCTATGTCTGTCATAGATCTTCTGCATGATGCCTTCTGGCGGGAAAAACACTTTACCGCCCAGGAGAAGGCTAACCAGCTTCTCCCTGCTACTGACCCCATAAAGTTTGCAAACCGATACTGTGAGCTGAAGTATTCGGTGTTTGCAACCTCCAGGAACCTATACCTGGAAAGAACTCTGAAGATCCCAGGAGAACTCCAGCAATATACCTCTGGTCAGATCAAAGAAAGAGGCTGGTTCTTCTTGGAGAGAAACCTGACAGAGGTCAATGCATCTTGGGTTAGAGAATTTTACTACAATTACTTCAAAACTTCCCCAGATGCAGTGAACCTTAGAGGGAAGCAGATACTGGTCACTAAAGAAGCAATTGAGGATATTCTGCAGCTCCCACCTAAGTCCAATCAGCCTGATGGTTACAAAAGGGCTGAGGAGGACATGCGCTTTATGTGATTTGATTGGGATGCAGTCAAGGCCAGCATAGCCCTTGACCCGACTGTTCCATGGGAAATGGGTCAGGACACCACCATGCCTAAGGGAATCAAGCGGGCTTACTTAAATGATGAGGCTCGGTTATGGCATCAGATCTTGAGCAACTATATTAAGCCAAGTACCCATGAGACAGAGATACCAGCCACTATGCTCACCCTCCTTTGGTGTGTGTTGGAGGGTAAGGACCTATACCTACCACGCTTTATCCGGACCTACATGGCCAGGGTCCACGTCCGAGGCACTCTTCCCTTTCCCTATTTGGTTACACAGATGGGCCGTCATGCTGACGTGCCTTGGGAGGATGCCGATGAGAAGCCCACGGCTGCAGACCACAGGAAGATTATTCCTCACAGTAGGAACTTTCTAGCTTTGGGCTACAGACCCCCACCCTTCACTACTACTGATGAGACAGCCACACCATCTGCTAGTCCTTCTTCTTCCACAGCTACCCCTGCTACCACTACTACACCTCCACCTGCCTCAGAGCCAGTTTATTACCTTATGCACCGCCTGTTTCAGCAGCTAGACAGAATGGAGCGCTGCAACCGGCATCGGTATGAGAGATCTGAGCGTCGCAACAGGCGACGCTATGAGCACCTGAAGCTGTTGATTCGATCTGGCGGCGACATCCCCTCCGAGCCTGACACACCATCAGACCCATCTGAGGAGGAGGCAGATGAGCTCGAGGAGGAGCCGGCACCCCCTCAGGCTGCACAGGCAGGCACCGAGCAGGCTGCACCATAGCAGGAGGTCCCACATCAGATCCAGGCTGCAGATCCTGAGATTCCCATTCAGTCAGCCCCTCTTCTACAGCAGACAGATCCTCAGACCACCACCACAGAGACTCCGGCTATCCACCCTACCAGTGATGACACCCCTTCACACCCAACTTGAGCGAGCATCGAGGACGATGCTATTATTTAAGTGTGGGGAGGTTGCCATCTCTGGCATATCTTATTTTGGTGAACCACTACAAACTCTCTCTTATTTTGTTCATTTTCTGTATTTTTGCATATTTTTCTCTTTTTGCTTTTTTATTGTACTCTTTGCATTTTGCACTTTGAGCTATATGTATACTATTTTGGATATTTTGGCTTGATTTGCACATTAGTTTACTGGTTTTATTTAAGTGGATTAATTAGTATAGTTTACCCTTTTTAGTATATGATAGTTGACTTAATTGAAAAATAAAAAGGAAGTAAGCTAGAGACTTTAACAAGATATAAACAATCCACACCTTGTATATATAGCATTACATGTTAGTTAGTTAACAACATTTCATCAAGGAGAAACACTAAAACCTTAAAGGCCACCTAAAACAATTTTTTTATGAGAATAATGGGAAATTTTAACTAAACCTGCATGACATATATGAATGATGTATGATTTATGAGTTTGAGAACATACAGCCTGTGAGTTTTGAGCTTAATTGTATGGTTACATTTTAAACCATAATATTTTATTCCTGTGTATTCCGTTCTTCTTTTTTATTCTGGTGTTCTTTGCTTTATTTTAATCTATATGTCCGATTATAGGATATAGATACATACCAAGAGAGTGATTGAGGCCTTGTTTGATTTTAACTCACTTATCCTAAATAAAGCCTACCTTTTATGCCATCCTTGTTAGCTCCCTTGAGCCTTTTTAATCCCCTCTTGTTCTATAACCACATTACTAGCCTTAAGCAGAAAAAATAAAAAAAAATAAAAATCCCAAGTTGAATCCTTGGTTAGCTTAAGATAGAAATTGTGTAATCAATTAAGTGTGGGGAAACTTTATGGGAACATGGATGACAGAAACAAAGGTAGAAAAGTTGAAAAGAATAAAAATATTTTGGGAAGCATGCTCATGTGAAACTAAAATAATTAATTACCACGTGTATTAAAAAAAATATATGCAAATTAAAAGCAAATGCACATGGAGCAAATATTAAAACTAATACATGAGCATGTAACATAAAAAAGTGGGAAAAATATGGGAAAATAGGCAAAGAAGCTTTACTTTAGAAATTACGTATGTTAGGTGAGATCTTAGACTAATTAAGGATTCACTTATTAGCTCACTTAGCCTTATATTTATACCCTTACCTTTACCTTGGCCCCATTACAACCTTAATAAAAGACCTCATGATTTTTGTATGTCTATATTTTATAATTGTTGATTGGTTAGATGAGGAACAAAGTTATAGAAAGTAAGGATAAAAAGAAGAATAGAGTGATTAACCCAATAAACACTGAATGATTAGAGAGTAAACACAAAATCCAGTGAGGGTTCAATAACTCATTAACATATATCTATGCTTAATTTGTTAATTGTCTTGCAAGTTTATAAAATATTTTTCTTCCCATCTCAAGTGTAAAAGTGCTTTAACATTATCTAAGGTTGGCTATGTATATATGATCCCTTGAGAATGTGAATTGATTTAACTACATGTAAGCTTTATATATGAGTGAATAAAATTAGAATTGCATTTAGATTAGAATTGCATTGCATGGAATTCAACCACTTCAACCTTACTTTTTACCTTGGACATAGCATGAGGACATGCTATTACTTAAGTGTGGGGAGGTTGATAAACCCATATTTTATGATATATTTTGTGCTTAGTTTGAGTGATTTATTCAATCCTTCACCCACTTATTCATATTAATTGCATAGTTTTACTTTCCCTTCCTTATTATGTGATGTATGTGAAAAACATGTTTCCTATGCTTTAAAATTAATTATTTTAATTACCTTTATTTCCATTCGATGCCATGATTAGTGTGTTGAGTAGTTTCAGATCTACTAAGGCAGGAATGACTTAAAGGATGGAAAAGGAAACATACAAAAATGGAAGAAAAGCATAAAACGGAGTTTTGGAGAAACTGGCATCCACGCGACCGCATGGACGACGCGGCCACATGCCAAGCGCGAAGAAGCAGCGACGCGGCCGCATGGTTGACGCGACCGCGCACCTAACGAAGAACACCTATGACGCGGCCGCATGATTGACGTGACCGCGTGACAAGGAAAACTCCAATTGACGCGACCGCGTGACCCACACGGACGCGTGACAGAGGTCACACACCAGAAATTGCAGAAAATGCTCATAGCGGATTCTGAAGCCCTTTTTGGCCCAAATCCAAGTCCAGAAGTCATAGACCAGAGGTTATGAAGGGGAGGAATGCATCCATTGAAGAAGGGCTGGCATTTTTTGTTACTTTCTATGATTTAGATCTAGTTTTGAGAGAGGTTCTCTCCTCTCTCTCTTTAGGATTAGGATTTAGGATTTAGGACTTCTCTTAGTTTTAGGAGTGACTCTCAATCCCAGGTTCAATGTTCTTTTACTCTATGTTATTTCTTATTTTCAGACATTTGAATGCTTGCTTGTATTAGTTATCTTGCCTATTTGGCCTATGCCACTTTCATGATGATTTTCTTATTTAATGATATTTGAGATATTTCAGTTTAATATTGCTTTATTTACTTATGCCATTGATTCTTCCCAATCTGAAGACGCTTTTATTTCAGTAGATTTAATTTCCTTTCTTTTGGTCTTGGTTAAGAAATTAGTAACTCAGGAGTTATCTTAGCTCAAGATAATTGATAACTGTTATCTTTGCTAATTGAACTGAACTTCAATAATCCCAACCTTTTCTTAGGAAATAAATAGGATTCGAAGGTCTAACTGATTAGTCCTTTGACTTTCCTTTGCTCTAGCAAAGGTCAACTAAGTGGAATTAAGATTCAACTTTCATTATTATTGCTAAGAATAACAAAGTCTGGACTTCTAATTTCTCATACCTTGCCAAAAGTTTGCTTTATAGTATTTATTTATTCTAATTGCTATTTAAATTAATTGCCATATTCACTCCTCATTCTTGAAACCCCAAATTTACAATCTCCATAACCAATAATAAGAACATACTTCCCTGCAATTTCTTGAGAAGATGACCCGAGGTTTAAATACTTTGGTTATTAATTTATTTAGCGGTTTGTTACTTGTGACAACCAAAACATTTGTATGAAAGGACTTTTGTTGGTTTAGAAGCTATACTTGCAACGGGAATTTATTCTGAATTCTAGACCACGCAAAAGTTCTCTCATCAACATCGAAGCAAACACGTGAAGCATGAGCGAGATTCGGATGTGAGGAGTGAGAGATTTTGATTTTGCAAGCAGGGATTTTTGCTTGTTTCTTGTGAATGTAAATAAGTGAATAGGAATAGGTAACATTTTTTAAAAAAATAAATGTATTTGGTAACATTTTAGCATAAATGTTACTTAATATGTAATTTTGTCATAACTACTGACATTTTAATAAATGTAAGGGATAAATGTTACTATCCACATTCAGGAAATCCCTAAGGTTATTTATTATTACTATATACTGTAACACCCTCACTACCAGAATGTCACGCTTCCGGCTGCGTCACTCTGATAGAAAGAAGCATTACGACTACTTTATATACTAGATAGTAACATAGGAGCCTGTGACTCAACATCGTATCGCTGATTTCTTTGAAAACCAAAAATAAATACTTTATCTTAAAAAAATACAAACAGGCATAGATCCATATACAGGACTCATTACATAACATCTTATAATATAATATACATATAAAACATATAACTTCTATCCCTCTTAAAAATTTGTAATAACAAAGACGAGAGAAGAAAATAATATAATTAATACAATAACATGTAAACCAAACACAGTATAATTCTCCTTAATGCTTCTTCATCCGGATCCTGAAAAGGTAAAGCTGTAGGGGGTGAGAACCTAACCACACGGTCTCACCACAGAGTTTCAAAGTTGTCATAAAAAGATACTTAATAAGAAAACTGTTTTCAAGCTCAGTGATTAGCATTGCCTTATGAATCTTTTAAAAACCAATAGGTAATCGTTCAAAACCTTTTCAAAGAAGTAGTTATTTTGAAAGGTTTTAAGTATTATATGATTTAAAATTAATTCATTTATCAAAGGAAAAGTTAAGTTTTGGATTGGAAATTGTTAATGAATGGAATGGAAAGAAGGATGATTGAGAATTTTCTTTGAAATATGGTTTTTGAAAGAATTTGGAAATGAGATTTGGATTGATGAATGATGTTGATGTTGAGAATGATGAGAATGTTGAGATGTGGATTGAGAATGCTGAAATATGATTTTTGAATTATTCATTTGGCTTATGAATTTGAATTATCTGAGATACGAGGTTCCTTGGATAAAGTACCATGGCTTGCCACCACGTGTACCAGGTTGAAAACTCGATACTCTATTGACCCTACGACGTAAGTGTGACCGGGCACTATATAAATTCCCGAGAATGTTACCCCTATTGAGCAATATTGATTATTTGAGAAAAAGCTATGCATAGACTCTTGGGGATGCACGTCGGGGGACAGTCTAAGGACAATTCAGACTTGTCGGGTTGGCTGGATAACCGACAGATGAGTCTCATCAGGCATAGGACAGGCATGCATCATATGCATTTGTATGCTTTGCTTGGGTTTGAACTTGGTTTGGTTTGCCTAATTGCTAAACTATTCTTAACTGCTACTTGAACTATTTACTATAACTGCTACGTACTTGTGCTTTCCTTGTCTGTCTTGCCTATGTTTGTCCTAGCGTGCTATATTTGAAAATGAATTTTGGTGCTGAATTAATAGTTGTATTGTTTAATTGTGTGGTTGGTTTCTGATTGAGATTTTTTTATAAGAAAGGAAATGCTTCGGATTTCTGAAAGATTAAACACTGTTTCTTTGAAAAGGTTTTGAACGATTACCAATTGGTTTTTAAAAGATTCATAAGGCAATGCTAATCACTGAGCTTGAAAACAGTTTTCTTATTAAATATCTTCTTATGATAACTTTGAAACTCTGTGGTGAGACCGTGTGGTTAGGTTCTCACCCCTACAGCTTTACCTTTTTAAGAACCGGATGGAGAAGCATTAAGAAGAATTATACTGTGTTTGGTTTACATGTTATTGTATTAATTAGATTATTTTCTTCCCTCATCTTTGTTATTACAAATTTTTAAGAGGGATACGAGTTGTATGTTTTATATGTATATTATATTATAAGATGTTATGTAATGAGTCCTGTATATGGATCTATGCCTGTTTGTATTTTTTTTTTAAGATAAAGTATTTATTTCCGGTTTTCAAAGAAATCAGCGATACGATGTTGAGTCACAGGCTCCTATTTTACTATCTAGTATATAAAGTAGTCGTAATGCTTCTTTCTATCAGAGTGGCGCAGCCAGAAGCGTTACATTCTGGTAGTGAGGGTGTTACATAGACCATGAGTCGTCGGTAAAATTAGTCAAAGTTTGTGAAAAGGGATTGGCCGGCCTTATGTCATCGTCTTAGCTGTTACTAAAATTAGTTGTTTAGCCAACCTTTTAGTTGTTTAGTCAACTTTATGTCATCATCTTAGCTATTACTAAAATTAGTTGTTACTAAAATTAGCTAGCTATTTGGCCGATCTTATGTTATCATCTTAGCTGATACTAAAATTAGCTAGCTGTTTGGTCGATCTTGTGTCATCATCTCACTTGATACTAAAGTTAGTTGTTTGGCCGACTTTTTGTAATGTTTAATAATATTTCAGTAGTGAAAGCTGGAATTTTTAACATTTTTGTAAGAAGTTTTTGTTGTATCAATCAATTATTAAAATAATTTAATTAAATTTAATTAATTACCCAAAAGACTTGGTCTCCTGACATAACTATTTTAATATATTGAATTTGTATAAACATATAACCTACTTGATTCTTCTAATAATAGCTTTAATTTATTCATATGCATATAAAATGCTTCGTCAATCTTTCAATTCTATTAGAAATAAGACACTAAATTGGAGAAAAGGATTGTGTATTATTTAAAGTTGTGTGAAAAGTATAATTTACAAGGGGTATATATAGGTGCTAGAAGAATCAGAGTAATAAAAGTATACAATCCTATAATTAATATACAGATATGCTATATAAATATAAATGATACTAATTGATCTAATATTGATTCTAATTTATTTTGTAACACCCCCCTCAAACTCAAGTGGGAGCTAAAGATACCATTTTGAGTTTGGATACCAAAGTCCAAAAACGAGTCAGATGATGAGCCTTTGTGAAGATATCAGCAATCTGATCCAGTGTTCCAACAGCGATGAGACGAACAACATCAATAAGGATGCGTTGCTGAAAAAAATGACAATCAAGCTCAATATGTTTGGTGCGTTCATGAAATATATCATTATGGACAATCTGAATAGCACTGTGGTTGTCATAAAAAATATCAGTGGGGAACGACTACGGTGCACCGAAGTCTTTGAGAAAACAACGAATCGAGACAACTTCAACAGTGGTGTCAGCGAGAGCATGGTATTCAACATCCATGCTTGATCGAGTCGTAAATGTTTGCTTCTTAACTCGCCAGGAAATGAGAGAGTCGCCAAGAAACAAACAATAGCCAGTAGTAGAACGACGATCAGTGGGGTCACTAGCTCAATCAACATCTGAGTATGCTTGAAGGGATAAAGATGAATGCGTAGAAAAATAAAGGTCATGAAATAGGGTGTCTTTGGTGTAGCAAAGAATGTGAAGAACTACCACATAGTGAGTAGTACGAGGAGCTAATAAGAACAGGCTAAGAACATAAACCGAATAGGCAATGTCTGGTCGGGTGACAGTTAAGTAGACTAATCCTCCAACTAATTGTCGATAGAGAGTAGGATTATCCAAAATAGTGCCATCCATCGGAGTAAAACGAACATTAAGCTCAAGAGGATTAGACTCAGTGCGACTATCTTTTATATCAGCTCGAGCAAGAAGATCCGAAGCATACTTAGCTTGAGAGAGATATATACCATCATCTGTGGATATAACCTCGAGACCAAGAAAATAACTGAGAGAGCCAAGGTCCTACATCTCAAAAATACGATGAAGGGAGGCTTTGAGATTAGATATACCAGCAACATCATCGCCATTAATGATCATGTCATCAACATACAAAAGCAGAAGAACAACTCCGCGTTCACTTTTACGAATAAAGAGAGCATTCTCATGAGGGCTGCAAGTGAAACCGAGATTGCACATAATGGTGCTGAACTTGTCAAACCATTAGCGAGGAGCTTGCTTAAGACCATAAAGTGCTTTGCAAAGGAGACAAACTTTGCTAGAAAGATAAGGATAACCCGGAGGGGGTTTTATATAGACCTTCTTTTTTAAATCTCCATTAGGAAATACATTCTTTACATCTATCTGACTGAGAGACCATATTTTGACTACAGCTATGGCAAGAAGAGCTCTAACAAATATGAGACGAGCAATAGGAGCAAAAGTCTCTTCATAGTCAATACCATACTCTTGCGTACAACCTTGAGCAACCAATCGTGGCTTATAACGGTCAATAGAACTATCATAGCGAGTCTTGATCTTGTAGACCCATCTACTTTCCACAACTTCCTATGAAGGAGGATCAACCAAATCCCAAGTGTGTGCTTTTTCAAGTGCCTGTATTTCTTCCTGTATTATTTGTTGCCCATCTGAATTTTTGGAGGCTTCTATGAATAACTTAGGTTCATGTTAATGAAGAATAGTAGAAAAATAATTATAATCAAGAAGATGATGAGGTGGATTTCTTACCTTAGAAGAACAAGTGAAAAAATGAGGCATGACGGTAGGAGCAGGTTTGTCGTCCGGTCTGGAATCATCGGGAGATGAAAAAGGTGGAAGAACAGGAGACTGTGGAGGATGACTCAAGATGGAACCTATAGAATCATCACTAGGAAAAGATAAACGTTGGGGTTAGTGAAAAAAGGTGACTGAGTAGGAGGAATGGACTCAAATGAGGAGAACCGAGAAAATATTTGATAATCCCAGAAGATAACATGACGAGATATATGAATAAGTTTAGAGAGACGATCCCAACAATGATAACCCTTGTATTCAATGCTATAACCAAGGAAACAACACATACGAGCCCGAGGTTTAAGTTTAGTATGTTCATGAGGCTGAAGAAGAATAAAACAGACACAACCGAAGACTCGAAGAGAACTGTAATCTGGGGAGGTATGATAAAGGCGCTCAAAGGGAGTAATTTTACCAAGAACAGAAGAAGGAAGTCTATTGATAACATGAATAGTTGTAAGAACAACTTCACCCTAAGTACACTCAGGACACAAAGAAGAAAGAAGCATTGCACGCACAAAGTCAAGAAGGTGATGATGTTTGCTTTCAACTTGTCCATTTTGTTGAGATGTACCAAGACAAGAAAATACAGACAAAGTACCCTGTTCTGCAAGAAAGGTTAAAGGTTTAGAGTCACGGTATTCCATAGCATTATCGCGTCGAAAAATATTAATGACCTTGGAAAATTGAGTTTTAATCCTAGTGGCAAAGTTAATATAATTCTAAGGTAATTCATGGTGATTAGTCATCAAATAAACCTAAGTAAAGCGTAAATAATCATCAATAAAAATGACAAAGTATCGAGCTCCTTCCAAAGAAGCAGTGGGAGCGAGGCCCCAAACATTAGAATGGATATGATCAAAAGGAGAGTAAGCAAGAGAGGAATTATTGTGAAAAGATAAAGCAGGTTGTTTGGCAGTTTGACAAGAAATGCAATCAAAAGACTCATTTGGAACCTGATCAAAACACCTAAGACACAAAAGGACGCAATTTTCCTCAAGAGTTATGGGCAAGACATTGATGCGATAAAAGAATGGTAAATGGAGAAAAAGCAGCACAGAGATTTGGCACTAAAAAATATGAAGATTCTTGAGTTCAAACAACCATCCAACCTTACGTCCTGTCCTGATGATTTGTCCCGTTTGACGATCCTGTACATGACAACCAGAAATGGAAAAAGTGACATCAAAACCCAGATCAACAAGTTGACCAACAGAAATAAGATTAAAGTTCAATTTGGGAATATAATAAGTATTAGGGAGATTAAGAATTGACTGGGAGATAGAACCCTTGTGTGTTGCGTGCAAGAGGGAACCATTAGCAGTATTGACAGAAGGTGCATTTGTAGTGGTAGATAGAGATGAAAAGAGATTACGCAACGGAGACATGTGATTAAAACAACTCGAGTCAAAATACCATTTAGAATTATCTGGAAGAGTTGAAAAAGCAACATGGGTATTACCAAAAAGGAAGAGAAGATGCTGTAGAAGAGACAGAATATCAGATAGAGAGACAGGAGACGGATTGAGAGGAGCAGAGATAGATTTACTAGTAGCAGCAACCGTAGAAGTAGGCACATTCTTAGAGAAGTTGGGACAAGAATGATATTTGACTTGATCAGGACATGGTGGGCGAGTAGGATAGGCAGTAATCAAATGTCCCGAGAGCTTACAATAATGGTAGAATAGCTGTGAACAATGGTAATGTGACCTTTTTGGTGGCATGTGCAACATTCAACAGAAGGATAGTCAGAAAAGGGGTACCTAGAACGGTTACAATTTCAACAGAATTTACCCTTTCTGTATATGGCAGCAAAAACATCTGATGTTTCCATAATAGTAGACACAACGATCAAAGAGAGGAGAGAAAACTGCAATTTCAGAGCAGAAAATGAGAAATCGGAGGGCAGAATTGGAAAGAACTCACCAAAAAACCTTAGGGAGGATCCCACTGTCTGCCATGTCAGTGCCACATCAACAGCCGTGTCAGTAGATGGGTGCCACATGGTGGCGCCTAAATGGAGGAAGGAACCACGTCAGCCCTAACAAGACGGACAGATCAACCAACGGATTTGGTCGGTCCAGGTGCGGGTCTGGTGGGTCGAAGCAGATGTGGTCGCGTGTGGACAAGCGGATGCGCGACACGTGGAGTGTCTGGGCCGTTGATCAAGTGCCCAATCCGACGGTGTGGAATGAATCTGGAGAGGAGAAGAAGCTGGTGACCGCAAGGACTTCCAGCGGCGCATGGCGGCGCGTAAGGGGGCTTCTGGAGATGTTTTGGGACTCGTTGAACTCGTGACGACGAGATGAAGACAGTGGTATGGGTGGTGATGAAACAAAGCGTCAGAAAAAACAAAAATTAAGTACAAAGAATACTGCCGGGAGAGAAAACAAAAGGGCTATGGACGAATTTCTAAAATAAAAACTATGCTCTTGATACCATGTTAGAAACAAGAGACTAAATTGGAAAAAAAGATTGTGTATTATTCAGAGTTGTGTAAAAAGTACAATGTACAAGGAGTATATATAGGTGCTAAAAGAATGAGAGTAATAAAAGTATACAATCCTATAATTAATATACAAATATGCTATATAAATATAAATAATACTAATTGATCTAATATTGATTTTAATTTATTCTCTAACAAATTCTGTAAAACCTGATAAATTAGTAAATGATTAGCAATAAATTAATTATTAATCTAAAAAATTAGAGAATAGAATTTTATAATTTAATGTGGTAGAGTTAATTAAAATATGAATTTAGACACCAATTTTAAAAAATTTGACCCAAAATTGAGTCGAACGGGCCAAACCCAAGCGCACAATTAATAAAAGCTTCAGCTCTTCTTCCTTGTTTCATAATGAAACACGCTGGGAAATGGATGAAGGGGAGCAAGGGACATGCAAAACCCTTGGATAGATTTCAACCTCATATAACTTTTGATCCAGAGCTACGATTGACGAGCCGTTAGTGGCCACACATTCGTCTCGAAATCCTCTACAAAATCCACTCAACTATTTGGTAAGAAAATTGACTTTTTTAACCTAAATCTTCTCATCTCATTTTCGAAATTTTTTGAGATTAGGTGTTGAGAATTTGTTGAATTTTGGTGTATAGGAGCAAATTAGCTTTGTGGATTTGCTGGGTTTTATCCCTAGCTTTCGTTGGTAAGGTGAGAAACCTCTAACCCTTGTGAAATTATTCATATAGAAAATAGGGTTTTGATTTAATAATGTATTTGTGATATTAGATTAAACTATATGTTATGGAGGCAAATTGATGGAATTGGTGGTCAATTGGTGGTGTTAAAAGCTTGAGGTCAAGTTTCGGAGGTCGGGTTTCGTTGATGAGTTTTGAAATCTTGGAAACTTGTGGTACCGAAACGCTTAAGGTGTTCTGGTTTTAATAGGAAATCGACCAAGGTATGGTTTTGGTTTTTCATATTTAATATATAATGTTCTATGAAAACTTAGGCTAGACGACCTTAGGATAGGAATGAATGCTTGAGTATGTAAATTGTTTAGTACTTTAAATGATATTTCTTGAACAAGGGTAAGTTTTGATCTATTGTTAATATTGGTGTTGGAATTCTAAATGGTAAATTGATGATGCTTGATAAGGTAGAAGGATGTATATGTGTTTGTGGTGGTTTGTTGATGAATCATGTTGTTTAAGTAATGATGTTTGGTATGAGATTATGTATATGTTGAGGTTTAATTGATTGAGGTGAGACGTGGAGGTTTTGGCATCTTAAATGGTATATTGCTGTGTTGGATATGTGTAAAAGAAGTAGGAGTTGAGTTTGGTTTTAGTGAAAATTGAGGTTTGAGGATTTTTGTAAAAATTGATTTTTGGCTGAATCTCGGTGAGCTATAACTTGGCTTCCGGACCCCCAAATTATTTCAAACTTATTTCATATGAAAATTGGGTCTGTGAAGTTCACGCCGTTCGAAGAACGATGAAAAATGTTATAAATTGAAAAAGTTATGGCCATCAGAAGTTTGGAGTGCAAAACTGAAAATTTTGCAGCATTCAGCATTTTTGCTGTAAGAACCGCAATTAATTAACTGCCTAATTAGTTAATTAATATTGACCAAATTAGGTTCCAAAATATTAGAGTGAGAATTTGAGGATTTAAATATGATTTTTGGATTCAGTAGGTTTTTCTGAGTCAGAAAATATATTTACTGCGAAAAACCATGAAAAATCGCGTACCGGTAGTTGAACAGGTCGAACCAGTGCAAGTATGTCCGGTACTGTGTGAGAAAAAGTGAAAACAGTAAAAAACATTAGAAACATATTAGAAGTTGAAAATCGGGCATTAATATTAAAGGTTTGGCCCAAAGTTGGGCCAACGGGCTAAAAACGCTAATGGGTTGGACCAATCCCAAGTTGAACCCAAGCCCAACATATAAATAGGTCCTTTAAGTGAACCCATTCGGCACCACACTCACTTAAACACAACATACACAGCTGAAAGCAAAGAGGGAGAAGGGAGAAGAAGAAGCACTATTCCCTTCTCACTTTAATCCGCGATATCTCGAGCTACGGTGCTCCAATTCGCATGCCGTCAGCGGCTACGCGAAGCTCTTGCTAAGCCCGTCACTTCTATCCAAGCTTTATTGTAAGCTTTTCGAATTTTTATGTCCAATTTTCGTGCCCTTGTGAAATTCGAATTTTGGGGTTTGGTTTTGAGTGAAATCTTGTGTTTTGGGTGTTTAGGAACACTCTAGTACTTGATTGCTTGTGGTTTTGGCTTCCGAAATTGTTGGGTAAGGTAAGTTATTCTTGAACCCTTGTGAAATCGTGATTAAGTTAAACCCTAGGTTGATTAGTCATGATTTATGTGTATTATATCTTGAGGTTGTGGTTATTGGCAATTATATTGGAGCTTGTTGGTGCTTGTTGGAATTATATTGGTGGCTTGCTTGTGGAGGAAAGCTTGAGTTGAGCTCAATTTTGGGTTTTTGACATATTGGGAATCGGCCAAGGTATGGTTTCGGTTTCCTCTATGTAGTATATAATATTCATAGACACTTAGGCTAGTGACCCATAGGATAAGTTTAATTTGGATTGATGTGATTGTTGATGATGGTTAGTTGATGATGTATGAATGTTGAGGTATGATGTTTTATAACTTTGAATGAATGTGTATTGTTGAATATTGATATAAAGTATGAATGAGGTTGATGATGAAAATTGATAGTGATGAAATGATGATTGGTGAATGTGATGGTGGAGAATTAATTTTAGTGTTATATATTGATGTTGATGGTTGAGAATAGTGAAATGTGATGGAAAATTTGTATGAATTGTGAATTGTGACCCATGAGGGTAGATTGAGCTGAAATTGGAAGTTTGGTATTGATTTAGTTGGATGTGGCTTGAGAATTTGGAAAATTGAGTACTTGTGGAATGTAGTAAAAAGGGAATTTTAGTGAACTTTACCTGATCATAACTTATGTCTCAGTTTTCAAAATTTATTGAAATTTATTTAGAATTAAAATTCATTGAAAACTCTTCAAATTGATATAAAGTTTGTAAAATTTGGATTTTTGTAGAGGGGGTTATGATCATTCAAAGTTTGGTGTCAAAATCTGAAATTCTATAGAGTTGCAAAATTTTGTGATTTCTTGTATGTGCGCACGCACAGCCTTTTGCGCACGCACACTCCTGTGAAATTTTAAACATGTGCGCACGCACAGCCTTGTACATACGCACACACAGGGGAATGGCTTCTGTTTTGAGCGCTAGCACAACCTGTGCGCGCAAATGACCAATGGAGTTTTACAACCTGTGCGCACGCACACGTTAGGAAAGGCAATCCGTTGAGGGCACTAGCACGCCTTGTGCGAGCGAACTGTATTGCAAATTTTGGTACATGTGCGTACGCACACCTCTATGCGTACGCACACGTTTTAAAAATCTCTTTGGACGTGCGCACGCACACCCCTGTGCGTACGCACATGCCCTATTTCTCAAACTTAAACTTTGTTTTCAACTATTTCACCTTCCCAAGAAGATTGTAAGCTCCTGTGACACTATTTTAATACTCTTGGGCTTAATTTTGGGTATTAAAACATGGAAAAGAACCTAAAGGATTTAGTTAATATTGTTATTAAAAATTAGAAAATGGAGGCTTAGGTTTCTGGTGTATTGAAGGTGGGTTTGTTGGCATGTGAAGGTAGATTAGAATATGAAATGAGAATTGATGAACTGCTGAATTTCGGAATAGAAATGTGAATTGACAGTAGTTGAGATGAGTTGAGGACTCGAAATGGAAATGTTGCTTGACAGTGGTTGAGATGAGTCGAGGACTCGAATGTGCAATGATGAATCATTGATGTATTGAAAATATTTTCTTAAAAACCACTGAACTACTATTTTATACTAATGATTATGAGACGCTATGCGCCCGGCAGGGACGGTGGTTAATCCCGCCTGTCGAGGTAGCGGTGGTGGCGTACGGACAGTGGTTAATCCTGCTTACGTTGAGATGTGAGGTCTGTGACAAGAGTATCCCGCTCGCATCCCTTCGGATCAATAGAGTGTGCAGGCCCAAAATCCTGGACGGTGATTAGAGCACCATATCTCGGGGGTTCCCAATGATGATTCCGAAGGGCGACATCTCCATGGAGGTGTGTCAGGTTGGTAGTTGAACCGACAATGTGATATCACAGCCAATAGGATAGGCATTCATCATGTGCATCTTCTACTTGTTTATATGCTTTGCTGACTTGTAATTGTATGCCTAATTGTATAACATGCCTAATTGCTTACTTGACTTACTTGCCTTATATGCTTCTACCTGTGTTTTACTTGCATTGTAATTAATTGTGCTTTCTACTGGGATTGAGGAGGTTTGGAAGGTGGTGGCGATGGGATCGCATGGAGGATAGGTTGGTGAAGGCTGTAGGACAGCGGAGAACAGTCATACTAGAAAATCCTTTAAGATAGATTACATTTTTATTGTATTATGGTTTAAGTTATGCTTTACTGTTTTTAGTTCGCTTTAAGATAAATCTGTGATGGATATGAAGTTCTAGGATTGCCTTTGGCGTCTCGGGGTCTTATATCTTACATCACTAGGCACTGTTACCATACTGAGAACCGAAATATTCTATTGTTGTTTTTCAAATGCAGGTCGCAACCCACCTCGGTGAGTTGCTTTGGATGGTGATAGAAGCTAAGGATCATGATACTTTTTGGAGTCTTTTTTATTTATTTTGTTTATACATCTCTCACTTTTGTATTTTGCTTTTGCCTAGAGGCTTGTATTGAGAGAGAAAAACTTGTATAAACTGTTTTAACTGTATGGTTTCTATTATGTTTGTATATAACTAGCCGGCTTAAACTCCGCGAGCCGTGGCTAGATTCTCATGATATTATACTATTATCTTCTGTTATATCTTATCTATATCTTGTTCTTTAAGTTAGTAGCTTCGTTAGTATGTTTTGCACTTTTCAAATCCTATTTTGAGCTAAATCCTTCATCAGGCTTCTAGATTATATTAATTCTTTCTATGTATTATATGTATGAGCTTAGAACTATCATAATCTTTGATTAACCTTTTCTTTACGGCGCGAGGTAAAGCTTAGGCTAATTAGGGTGTTACATTTGCCATTCTGCAGAACTTGCGTACGCGACCACTGCACTCGATGCGACCAACCTATTCGGGTTGGGCATCTTGTGTACGCGAGCAGTGGTTTTTGAGGGGTTGCATACGCGACGACCCTATTTTCAGCAAATGAATTTTTGTGTTTTAAAACTTAACTTTGAACCTCTAAACCTCTATTTTTACTCCTTTAGCCCCTAGACCATAGTGGTATGCCTAGTGATAAGGTGAAGCTAGGGATGGATGATAACTTGGGGATAAAGTAAGCTTGGAAAATGACAAATTAAGAATGAAAAGTGTGAAGATGTGACTGAATTAGAATTTAGGAATGGATGTTGAGACTGGCAATGATTGGGTATGGCCGGAATGGTCGAGATGGCAAGGTTTGAGGTGCCAACCTGCTTTCATGTTAACATAAAAATGTGTTCGGATGACAAGTTGTGGACAAAAGTTCCCTCTCTTGTCGTGATGGGGTGTGAGAAAGGTGAAAATGCACTCTCTTTTGTATTGTTTACCCACATTCTTCTCTGGTTGCAAGGTGGAAAGGCACGCTCCTTCGATATGGAAAGACACTCTCCTTTGTATATCCTCCAGGAGAAGGTGGAAAGGCACGCTCCTTCGATGTGGAAAGGCACTCTCCTTCATTTATGATCCTCCTGGAGATGCGCAACCTAGAGATAGATGTCCGAGTTAGCTATCGGATGTGTCGGGTTCTGGCAATATAACTGACGCATGAGCTCACGGCTAGTAGGACAAGCATGCATCATGTTGCATTTGTTTGCTTTGTTTGGGTCATAATTGTTTTGGTTTGCCTATCTGATAAATTATGTTTAACTGGTAACTGTGATAATTGTTGTAACTGTTCTTTAAATATGTTTGCCTTGTATTTGCTTGTGTCTGTGATTGTCTTTCTGTTTTGAATACTTTGGTGGTGGATTGACAATAATGATGATTTGTTTTGAAATGGGTGGAGGCCGGTTGAGTTTATTTAGGCCGGAGACCAAGTTGGTTTGATTTGGGCCATAAATCGTGACTGGTTAGGTCAGTGGTAAGGGTTAGAGTTAAATGAGACAGAAAATAAACTGCAGAGTTAGAATTATATTGTGACTTTGATACTTTAAAGAGTTTTACCGAATTTATGGTTTAGTTTATTCCTTTGAGTTTTACAATCTGAGTGTTGGTGTTCTAAGATTGCCTCTGACTTTTTCGAGACTTTATTTATTATATATGTGGGCACCTTAACCATACTGAGAGCCCACAGTTCTCATCCCATACATATTTTGGTGGTTTTCAGATGCAAGTCGAGAGGCACTTCGGTAAACGTATGAAGTTCATTCTGCAAGCGAAGTATTATATCTTGGGACTCAGTATTTTGAGTTTATATGTTTATTATTCTGTATTTAGATTTTCTTTTGTATATTTAACTTTATTTTGTCCCTCTTAGAAGTCGATGTGGAGAAACAGGTTGTTGTTTTATCACTTTTGGGATATTTTTGGTTATTTATATTTATTTAAATATTTTCCGGCCAACTTTAGTTTCACAGGTTGAGCCTCAAGTTTGAATATTTGTATTTTTGACACTCTCTTTTTATTATTTATATGTATATTTTTTTTTTGTACACAAGTTTTTCATATGAGCGTTAGGACTTTTGTTTTAGGCTTTCTTTTAAAGGTTCTTTGTTATATAAAAATTTTTTTAACTATTATTATATATTTTTTTATTTTTAGAGGTCGTAGCGTCTCGTCACTTTTGCTTTACATTCAAAATATAAAGATCTATGTGATAGAGTGTTATAAATTTTACTAGGGCATTGCATGTGTTATATATAATACAGGTAGAAGGTACTGGATAAATCAGCAGTTCTTTTATAACAGCTTCGTATAGTTGAGGACATGCAGCATGGCTGGCTAATCACATTTACTATGGTAGTATTACGAAATTAGGTTATCGATCTTCAATTATTATTAAATTTAGTTACTACTAATTAATCACCAGTTCACCAAAGCTAAGCCGAAGCGGTCTTAAGCCTGCAGCGTCATTTAAAAAAAAAAAAGAAAATTTAGCCTCTGAATAGTTGCTGGGTCTTCGTGAACCAATTATTATTTATTAATAGTAGCTATTTTCACAGATGGTCCACTTAACTCAACACACATCTTAATTTGTAAAGAGAAATATTATATTATTTGTCATCAGTATCATTAAGATTAAGTAAAATGATTTAGATATAGTATATATGGAGACAAAAACGATCTAGTAATTTACAAGCTAATAAAGAAGAAAAATGGATAGCCGATTTTATGATTATCTCTCTGATTGTGTAAGGATTAGGTCAATTAAGACGAGAAACACCCCAAAGTCAAGTTGAGGTCCAAGCCTCCGTCACACGCTTCTGCAGCCTCCACCGTGTCCGTCTCGGTTTCCACGGAGCAGCTATCACCGTTACCGTTAACTAAACTTCTATGGTCACTCAGTCCGGAAGCCCAGTCGTCGTCGCTGACGTCAGCAATCTCCTTCCCTCTCTTCCCTTTTCCTCCTCCGTTCCGTTTGAAACCCTTACTGCTCTCCTTCACCTTGTGCAACCCACTCTTCATTCCCTTATTCGCCACGTGTCTTATATCGCACGCCTTCAGCATCGAAGAACCCGCAGACTCGCACCACAACGACACCTTCCCGACTGGGGCCCCACTCAAAACGGCCTCCACGGCCGCCTCGCAAAGGTCCCACCGCCCCGACGACAGCAACCCCGTGCACCCAAGAATGGGCTCCACGATCCTCCCGCACGCTTCGTGGAGCAGCGACTTAAACGCCGCTGGTCGTAGATGCGGTGCGGCCGCATGGATGAGGTTGATGAGGCCGGCTCGGCCGTAGAATTTGGCCAGGAAGAGGGTGGCGTTGGCCTGCGACTGCGGCGACTTTATCCACTGAAGGCATGGCCTGATCGGGCATTCCCCGCTGCATCCCTTTCGCAGCACTCGGCAACCGTTGCAGCTTAATCTCATGGTCGATTATTTTGCCTCTTATGTGTTCGATAATTTAGTATATAGTAGTGAACTTAAAGCGGTGTTGGTACGATATATTTTCGAGTGCATTGTATGAAGGGGCTTTTATAGAGCGGGGCCAGGTGATGTGCAAAAGTGGTAAAGAATTTAGAGAGAGAAAGAAAGGAAAACAGCGCCAAGAGCAGAGCGCAGTTGTTTCCAACAAAACGGGCAGTTTTGCTACTCTGGTATTTCTCGGCGTGTTTCTTGGAGATACCTACACTACTCTATACCAGGGTCTTTCTGTTTATTATAAAAATAATCGTTTTTCAATAAAGCTTTCTTTCTGGTTTTTCATTTTCCATGAATATTAGTGGTATATTGTCCGCGGTTTTGTTTTAGTGCTGACGCCAATTTTTTGATTGCCAGCTCGCGGATAAGCATGGACCTTACTACTATAAAACTAAATGACAAACAAATTATGGACGTGAATAATATAACTGGCTGTAGCGCTCAATTTCAATATAGCTTCATTTCAAGCTTTTAAGGTATTTAATGTGTACTCCAACACGATAAACCTTTTCGTTTAATCAATTAAGTACTGTATTGTATTATTTCACATTAAAAAAGTAATGAATAATGTATAGGAGTTACTAGTAATTAACTAATTAAGGAGAGAAGCATACGGTGTCAAGACTCAACAGTATTTTTGCATTTGCATATAATCTCTCTCTAAAGGCGGCTGACATGTTTATAACAGACGACAAATCTTAGTACTTTTAAGATATGTAGTTTAAAAGGTTAAAGAAACTCATTTTTTTGTTAGAATAATACTACATATTCTAAATCTTTTAATAATATAACAAAATTCGTTAAAGACTGTCTTAAGAGTATTGAT
>NC_029774.3:36438442-36439598 GCF_000817695.3 Arachis duranensis
TACTTACTTCAAGTCAAGATGTTTCTTCAAAACGATATATGTCTCAGAAAAACACTCCATAATATTTTCGTTTATTATAATGGAAAAGTATTATATGGTTCCAAGGCGCTTACAATTCGCCACGCAAACAATGCAAGAAGTAGTATGTGGGTTACTACTTTACGGGTTACTAGAAATGGACATGGAAAAGAAATGGGCAATAAAGCGTGATGGGAGTAAGAGCCGACTATGAGGTGTCAAATGCACATGCACATGCACATGGGGATCAGCAGCTAGCATGGGAAATGAGAATATGATGATGATGAGGTGAATGAGAAGCGTCCTTGTTTTCAGGAATAAGACAGTGGTTTTCAACAATGGACTGTGGGCGCCCTTTGTTGATTCTGCCTCTGGTTTTCATCTATATTTTGTTTGCATTTGCATGCCGTTTTCTGTGGCTCCCACTTCATGCCCATCTTTCATCTTTCTTGCTTTAAAATTTGAGCTTAGGAATACCTTTTACAATCATTGGATACTCCTGGTTAGCCTTAGCCGTAAAGATTTAACTAATCACACCCTTCATCGATGCCTGCTCCTTGGCTACTTTTTCCGTTTTTCGTATTAGCCATATGTTGCATAGGCATTAAAAAAGAACTACTAAATTAAATCATTAATTATTCGTTAAATTATATATTAGAATATAAAATAGATATTAAAAATAAATATTTATTTAAAAATATATAATAAATTAAATTTAGTGTGTATATAATATTTTTTTGAAAAAGTATAGATAATCAACAATATTTTTTAATAATGTATGAACAATGTGAATTAATAGGATTAAAAGAATAAATTTAAATTAGTAGCATTAAATTAGAGTGTAGTATATCTTTATTTAATTGGTGGTTGTTCATGTTGTTCAAAATAATCATTGTTTACTTAGCACTCTCCTATTTTTTTATATTTATCTAACTTTGATTAAATACATAAAAGACAAAATATATAAAACTAACATTTAATTTATCGGTTCGTTAATATTTATTAAATCTTTTTAATGATAAAACTATCTTTTAAATTTTTACTTTTTAAAAAATTTAAAATTTAATTTAAAATAATAGACTACAATAGATAGTGGTCAAATGATAAAGGAGAAATTATAGTAGTATTAAGAGTCAAA
>NC_029774.3:36440292-36441451 GCF_000817695.3 Arachis duranensis
GCAAGTTTACAGAAAAATCTTTTAGTGAAAAATAGAATTAGATAAAAATAAAAATTTTACTAAATTTATAAAAAAATATACAAATCTTATATGATAAATTTTTTATTAAACTTTTTTATTATAAAAAATAATATTTATTCTTCTCCAAAATTTTACTTTTCACCGTACCTTTACTGGTTCGTATATTGATACTGTTTTTCTCGTATTCGTTTTCAAAGTTCGAAGTAGTTGCGGCGCAGACACAGACCTTTCCCCATGTTAAGAAGGAATGAAGGAAGGACCTTTCCGTGTCGGACTGCTACTCCTTCACATGCAAACATACAAAGTACAAACAAACTATTGTTCTATATATCACTTTTTGGTCCTTCAAGTTTAATTTTGATGTATCAACCAAGAAAAAAAGGTTTAATTTTGATGTTGCTAAGGATAAAAATTTGGTAATTTCTCTCTCTTTTTTTTTTTCAATTAACATTGTTATTCACTTTTCAAATGGGAGCAAATAAAAAATGTACAAAAAAACATATTGGGTGATTAAAAAAATAAGTTACTAGTGAAATTCGTCCTTAAAAAATCATTCATCTTTTAAATTGATTCTCAAATAATTCTTTTTAGTCATATCAGTCTTGAAAGATAAAACATAAGTTGAATTAGTCATTCCATTAGTTAGATAATAACGTGTCATGTTATGTGCCATATGGTATGATGACGTGATAGGTTAATGTCATATGTTATAAGATTATTAATTAACATATCAGGTCAATGTCACTTGATATACCACGTGTCATTTGATATGCCATACATTTATTTATAATCAAATTAGTTTTTGAAAGTACAAATATAAGTAATTTTCATTCCTAAAATTTAAAAAATGGATCAAATTAGTCTTTATATAAATTTTTCTTTTTTATAATAATAAATTTTTAATATTTCTTAATTCTACTCATTTTAATCTTATTTTTTACACCTTAATAAAAAAAATCAAATAAAATAATAAAAATAATTAAAGTGTTACAAAATTATTTTTTCATATGTATTTTTATATTTTTATTTTCAAATTATATTATTTTTGTATTGAAATTTTTTTATATAAATAACTTTATCAAACTATTATTAATTATATACTAAAAGTCTTAATATTTTGGATCTCACTAAATAAATA
>NC_029774.3:36441541-36445483 GCF_000817695.3 Arachis duranensis
AAACTCATTTAAATAAAAAATTGTTATTATAAAAAAATTACAAGTTAAAAATATAAAATTTTAAAATACAAATAACAAAATAACTTTATAATAATTTAATTATTTTTATTATTTTATGTAAACAGAATTTTATTTGTTAAGGTTTAAAAAATAATATTAAAATTAGTAGTATCAAAATATATTTTAAATTTAATATTATGAAAAAAATAAAAAAGTTTATATAAAAACTAATTTGATTAATTTTTAAAATATTAAGAATGAAAATGACTTACGTCTGAATTTTAGGGACTATTTTGATTATAAATAATTCTTTTATATGTTAAGTGATACGTGACGTGTTAGGTGTCACTAGCTTGACACGTCAAGCAATCATCTTATGACACGTGCTATTAACTTATTACATCATCATGTCATGTGCCACTAAACCTGACATGTTATCATCTAATTTACCGAAGGACTAATTTAACTTATTTTTTATCTTTTAAGGACTAATATGACTAAAAAATTATTTAAAAACTAATTTAAAAAATGAGTGATCTTTCAAAAACGAATTTGACTATTAACCTTTAAAAAATTATATTTGATAACATCATATCGTCGACCCAACAAATCTTAAAAAATTTATTCCAAATAGTATAAAATTTTGTTTTATATGTACTATTAGTATTATTATTTTCCTTTTCACCACACATTATTAATTAATAATCGCATTCTTTATATTTAAACTTTTTTTAAGTGATATAAAATAATAAATTTTATCATTATAATATAATATAAGTATTGTTCATACCCTGTTCCAATGCTAAGACCCATGTCCAAACTACAGATCCAACCACAAGGTTGGACTCCTCAGTACACCGACCTTCTCTTTAGAAGTCGGTTCTCCCCACGACATGCTCTAAAGAAGTCGGGAGCAAAGATTAGCTGGCAGATAATAACTGCCCCTAAAATCTCTCAACCCACTTCCAGGAGTCATATCGTAACCTCCCTAAGATAAAGGGACGGTTATCCACCCTAAAAGGTGGAACTACTCCAACAGTGGTTATTGGTTCACCACTATAAATACACTGACACCCCTCAGGTATCTCTAAGTCCCAATACTCTCTAGACCTGCTCACACCCTTGCTAACTTAGGTATTGGAGTGTCTTTGCAGGTACCACCCCCCATTCTCTCACACTCACAAGTCGGAAGGAGTATCTAAAGGCGTAAACCCGCTCAAAGGCTTCCTCCCTCATACGATTGGGCCAACCCAATGAGTCCAGCCCATTAACCTCCGGTTATCCAACGTAACATTGGCGCCGTTGCCGGGGACCCAAGGGATCAACCAATAATGGCGGACAACTCACCAGAAGATGGTCATACAGCGTCTGATTCCAAGCAAGAAAATCCAAATATCAAAAACAATGACGCAGACCAGACCCTTCATCAAGGAACCAGCGACCAGTATAGGGAAGGCACCTCTGGGCTCAAAAACCCAAAGGTAAATTCCTCAGAAGGACGAGAATTTGGAAAGGAAGGGCCACCCCATGCAACCGAACTAATGGGGCTGGTCCACGGCCACCAAGGTCGTCTGGAGCAACTGGAACAGGAACTAGAACGACAACGAGAGGTGGAGTGAAACCTCAGGGAGGAAATAGAACGACGAAAAGAGTTGGAAGAAAAACTCTTAAAACTTGAATCCTTTCTTAAAAGCCGAAAATCCCACAGCAACTGAGAAGAGTTGTCCCTGGGAGGAGAGGACCCGTTCAATGAGGACATAATGAGGGCGAAAGTTCCAAGAAACTTCAAAAGCCCTGATATGAACCTCTATGACGGAACCACAGACCCGAAGCATCACTTAAGCAATTTCAAAAGTCGGATGTATCTGGCTGATGCTTCTGATGCAACTCACTGCAAGGCTTTCCCGACCACCCTGTCGAAAGCGGCGATGAAGTGGTTTGATAGCCTCCCTCCAAGGTCGGTTACCAGCTTTGAGGACCTCTCAAAAAAATTCTTAATGCGGTTCTCCGTCCAGAAGGATAAAGTAAAACACGCACCGAGCCTCTTGGGAGTTAAACAGGAGGTCGGGGAACCTCTGCGTGATTACATGGAAAGGTTCAACAAAGCTTGTTTGGAAATTCAAGACCTGCCCATAGAAGGAGTTATCATAGGATTAGTAAATGGACTTAGAGAGGGCCCCTTCTCTCAGTCCATATCAAAAAGGCACCCCACCTCTTTGAGCGATGTACAAGAGAGAGCAGAAAAGTACATCAACATGGAGGAAAATGCCAAACTACGGGAGCCCAGCTGGCGACTGGGGCCCCCTTACTCAGCAAAAGAGAAAGAAAGGAAGCCTAAGAAAAAAGAGGAGGTCGGCCCAGACAGGCCTAGGAGAAATCACTCCTACACTCCTCTAAAAGTCTCCCTAGTAGATGTATTGGAGCGCAAAATTGTGATCTCTAATAATGGCATTCAACTTGGTATGCGCGTTTATAACTCAGCACTTTCTTCACAACTCCGCACAACTAACCAGCAAGTGCACTGGGTCGTCCAAGTAATAAACCTTACGTGAGTAAGGGTCGATCCCATGGAGATTGTTGGTATGAAGAAAGCTATGGTCATCTTGTAAATCTCAGTTAGGCGGATAATAAATGATTATGGAGTTTTCGAATAATAATAATAAGTAAACAGAAAATAAAGATAGAAATACTTATGTAAATCATTGGTGGGAATTTCAGATAGGCGTATGAAGATGATGCGCTCCTTTTGAATCTCTGCTTTCCTACCGCCTTCATCCAATCCTTTTTACTCCTTTCCATGGCAAGCTGTATGTAGGGCATCACCGTTGTCAATGGCTACATCCCATCCTCTCAGTAAAAAAGGTCCAAATGCTTTGTCACGGCACGGCTAATCATCTGTCGTTTCTCGATCATGTCGGAATAGAATCCATTGATTCTTTTGCGTTTGTCATCACATCCAAAAATCGCGAGTTTGAAGCTCGTCACAGTCATTCAATCCCTGAATCCTACTCGGAATACCACAGACAAGGTTTAGACTTTCCGGATTCTCATGAATGCCGCCATCAATTCTAGCTTATACCACGAAGATTCTGATCAAGGAATCCAAGAGATATGCGCCCGGTCTAAGGTAGAACGGAAGTGGTTGTCAGTCACGCGTTCATAGGTGAGAATGATGATGAGTGTCACGGATCATCACATTCATCATATTGAAGTGCAACGAATATCTTAGAACGGGAATAAACTAAATTGAATAGAAAATAGTAGTAATTGCATTAAAACTCGAGGTACAGCAGAGCTCCACACCCTTAATCTATGGTGTGCAGAAACTCCACCGTTGAAAAT
The DNA here is from genome assembly GCF_000817695.3 of Arachis duranensis. Classification (NCBI taxonomy): domain Eukaryota; kingdom Viridiplantae; phylum Streptophyta; class Magnoliopsida; order Fabales; family Fabaceae; genus Arachis; species Arachis duranensis. Next base: position 36,444,884 of record NC_029774.3, read on the forward strand.
ACATAAGTGATGAAGGTCCAGGCATGGCTGAATGGCCAGCCCCCAAAATGTGATATGAATTCGAAAATAGGGAGAAAGGACCGAATGGTCAAGAGACTATATTGTCCAAAGACTTCTAATACAATAGTAAAATGTCTTATTTATACTAGACTAGCTACTAGGGTTTACAGAAGTAAGTAATTGATGCAGAAATCCACTTCTCGGGCCCACTTGGTGTGTTCTTGGGCTGAGGTTGAGCTTTACACGTGCAGAGGCTTCTTTTGGAGTTGAACGCCAAGTTGTAACGTGTTTCTGGCGTTCAACTCTGGTTCGTGATGTATTTCTGGCGTTTGACTCTAGAATGCAGCATAGAACTGGCGTTTGACTATTATATATTGATGGAAAGCTCTGGATGTCTACTTTCCAATGCCGTTGAGAGCGCATCATTTGAAGTTCTGTAGCTCCAGAAAATTTATTTCGAGTGCAGGGAGGTCAGAATCCAACAACATCAGCAGTCCTTTGTCAGCCTTTTATCAGAGTTTTGCTCAGGTCCCTCAATTTCAGCCAGAAAATGTTTGAAATCACAGAAAAACACACAAACTCATAGTAAAGTCCAGAAAT
>NC_029774.3:36445612-36460376 GCF_000817695.3 Arachis duranensis
AATGCCAAAAAGCGTATAAATTATCCGCTCATCACAACACCAAACTTAAATTGTTGCTTGTCCCCAAGCAACTGAAAATCAAAGAGGATAAAAAGAAGAGAATATACTATAAATCTCAAAATATCAATGAATATTAGTTCTAATTAAATGAACGGGACTTGTAGCTTTTTGCTTCTGAACAGTTTTGGCATCTCACTTTATCCCTTGAAGTTTAGAATGATTGGCATCTATAGGAATTCAGAGTTTCAGATAGTGTTATTGATTCTCTTAGTTAAGTATGTTGATTCTTGAATACAGCTACTTTTATGAGTCTTGGCCGTGGCCCTAAGCACTTTGTTTTCCAGTATTACCACCAGATACATAAATGTCACAGACACATAACTGGGTGAACCTTTTCAGATTGTGACTCAGCTTTGCTAAAGTCCCCAGTTAGAGGTGTCCAGGATTCTTAAGCACACTCTTTTTGCTTTGGATCACGACTTTAACCACTCAGTCTCAAGCTTTTCACTTGGACCTGCATGTCACAAGCACATGGTTCGGGATAGCTTGATTTAGCCGCTTAGGCCTGGATTTTATTTCCTTGGGCCCTTCTATCCATTGATGCTCAAAGCCTTGGATCCTTTTTACCCTTGCCTTTTGGTTTTAAGGGCTATTGGCTTTTTCTACTTGCTTTTTCTTTTTCTTTCTATTATTTTTTTTGCCACTTTTTTTTTCGCAAGCTTTTGCTATTCACTGCTTTTTCTTGCTTCAAGAATCAATTTCATGATTTTTCAGATTATCAATAGCATTTCTCTTTGTTCATCATTCTTTCAAGAGCCAACAATTTTAACATTCATAAACAACAAGATAAAAAATATGCACTGTTCAAGCATTCATTCAGAAAACAAAAAGTATTGCCACCATATTAATATAATTAAACTAAATTCAAGGATAAATTCGAAACTCATGTACTTCTTGTTTTTTTGAATTAAAACATTTTTCATTTAAGAGAGGTGAAGGATTCATGGAATTATTCATAGCCTTAAGACATAGAAACTACATACTAATGATCATGAAGTAGAGACACAAAACATAGATAACATAAAGCTTAAAAATCGAAAAACAGAGAAATAAGAACAAGGAATGAGTCCACCTTAGTGATGGTAGCGCTTTCTTCTTGAAGAACCAATGATGTTCTTGAGCTCTTCTATGTCTCTTCCTTGCCTTTGTTGCTCCTCCCTCGTTGCTCTTTGATCTTCTCTAATTTCATGGAGAATGATGGAGTGCTCTTGATGTTCCACCCTTAATTGATCCATATTGTAACTCAAGTCTTCTAGAGAAGTGTTGAGTTGTTCCCAATAGTTGTTGGGAGGAAAGTGCATCCCTTGAGGCATCTCCGGGATTCCTTGGTAATGAGCTTCCTCATGTGTCTCTTGGGGTCCATGAGTGGGCTCTCTTATTTGCTCCATCCTTTTCTTAGTGATGGGCTTGTCCTCCTCAATGAGGATATCTCCTTCTATGATAACTCCAGCTGAGTAGCATAGATGGCAAATAAGATTAGGAAAAGCTAGCCTTGCCATGGTGCAGGAATTTTTGGCTATTTTGTAGAATTCAAGGGAGATGACTTCATGAACTTCTACTTCCTCTCCAATCATGATGCTATGGATCATGATGGCCCGATCCACAGTAACTTCAGATCGGTTGCTAGTGGGGATGATGGAGCGTTGGATGAACTCCAACCATCCTTTAGCCACAGGCTTGAGGTCCAGTCTTCTTAATTGAACCAGCTTGCCTTTGGAGTCTCTTTTCTATTGAGCTCCTTCCACACATATGTCCATAAGGACTTGGTCCAACCTTTGATCAAAGTTGACCCTTCTAGTGTAGGGGCATGCATCTCCTTGCATCATGGGCAAGTTGAACGCCAATCTCACATTTTCCAGACTAAAATCTAAGTATTTTTCCCGAACCATTGTAAGATAGTTCTTTGGATTCGGTTTCACACTTTGATCATGGTTCCTAGTAATCCATGCTTTGGCATAGAACTCTTGAACCATTAAGATTTCGACTTGTTGAATGGGGTTGGTCAGAACTTTCTAACTTCTTCTTTGGATCTCATGCCAGATCTCCGGATACTCATTTTTCTTGAGTTTGAAAGGGACCTCATAGATCACCTTCTTCTTGGCCACAACATCATAGAAGTCGTCTTGATGGGCTTTAGAGATGAATCTCTCCATCTCCCATGACTCGGAGGTGGAAGCTTTTGTCTTCCCTTTCCCTTTTCTAGAGGTTTCTCCGGCCTTAGGTGCCATAGGTGGTTATGGAAAAACAAAAAAAAAGATATGCTTTTACCACACCAAACTTAGAATATTGCTCGCCCTCGAGCAAGAGAAGAAAGAATAGAAGAAGAAGAAGAAGATATGGAGGAGAGGGAGAGAGGGTTGTATTTCGGCCAAGGAGGAGAAGAGAGGGTTGTGTTGTGTGAAAATAAAGAAGAATTGAGGGGTTTATATAGTGGAGGGAGAGGGGTTAAGGTTCGGCCATATTGGGTGGGTTGGGTGGGAAAAGGAATTTTGAATTTTGAAGGTAGGTGGGGTTTATGGGGAAGGGTGGATGGATGTGAGTGGTGAAGAGGTGATGGGAAGAGAAAGATTGAGGTGATTGGTGAAGGGTTTTGGGGAAGAGTGTTTATGGGGAAGAGAGGATGAATGTGAAGAAGAGAGAAGGTGAGTTGAGGTAGGTGGGGATCCTGTGGGATCCACAGATCCTAAGATGATCCTGTGGGGTCCACAGATCCTGAGGTGTCAAGGATTATCATTCCTGCACCAATGAGGCATGTAAAATGCCCTCTGCATGCAATCCTGGCATTCAACGCCAGATTGATGCTTGTTCCTGGCGTTGAACGCCAGCTTCATGCTTGTTTTGGGCGTTCAATGCCCATTTGTAGCATGTTTCTGGCGTTGAACGCCAGTTCCATGCTTGTTTCTGGCGTTCAGCGCCAGCTTTCCTCAGGGTGTATTCTTGGTGTTTAAATGCCAGGATGTTGCTTGTTTCTGGCATTCAACGCCAGATCCATGCTTTGTTTTGGCGTTGAATGCCAGCCAGATGTTCCTTACTGGCGTTTAAATGCCAGTAAGTCCTTCCTCTAGGGTGTGCTTTTTCTTCTGCTGTTGTTGATTCTGTTTTTAATTTTAGTATTTATTTTGTGACTCCACATGATTATGAACCTAATAAAACATAAAAGAACAATAAAATAAAAATAAAATTAGATAGATAAAAATTGGGTTGCCTCCCAATAAGCGCTTCTTTAATGTCACTAGCTTGACAGTGGACTCTCATGGAGCCTCACAGGTGATCAGGTCAATGTTGTAGACTCCCAACACCAAACTTAGAGTTTGGATATGGGGATTCAACACCAAACTTAGAGTTTGGTTGTGGCCTCCCAACACCAAACTTAGAGTTTGATTGTGGGGGCTTTGTTTGACTCTGTCTTGAGAGAAGCTTTTCATGCTTCCTCTCCATGTATACAGACGAGCTCCCTTGGGTCTTAAACACAAGGTAGTCCCCATTCAATTGAAGGACTAATTCTCCTCTGTTAACATCTATCACAGCTCCTGCTGTGGCTAGGAAAGGTCTTCCAAGGATGATGCATTCATCCTCCTCCTTCCTAGTGTCTAAGATTATGAAATCAGCAAGGATGTAAAGGCCTTCAACCTTTACTAACACGTCCTCTACCAATCCATAAGCTTGTCTTACTGACTTGTCTGCCATTTGTAATGAGAATATGGCAGGTTGTACCTCAATGATCCCTAGCTTCTCTATTACAGAGAGTGGCATAAGATTTATGCCTGACCCTAGGTCACATAGAGTCTTTTCAAAGGTCATGTTGCCTATGGTACATGGTATTAAGAATTTGCCAGGATCTTGTCTCTTTTAAGGTAAAGTTTGCTAAATCCATGTATCTAGTTCACTAATGAGCAAGGGAGGTTCACCTTCCCAAGTCTCATTACCAAACAACTTGGCGTTCAGCTTCATGATGGCTCCTAGATATTGAGCAACTTGCTCTCCAGTTACATATTCATCCTCTTCAGAGGAAGAAACAACTTGGCGTTCAGCTTCATGATGGCTCCTAGATATTGAGCAACTTGCTCTCCAGTTACATCTTCATCCTCTTCAGAGGAAGAATAGTCTTCAGAGCTCATGAATGACAGAAGAAGGTTTAATGGGATCTCTATGGTATCTATATGAGCCTCAGATTCCCTTGGGTCCTTAATAGGGAACTCCTTCTTGCTTGAGAGACGTCCCATGAGGTCTTCCTCATTGGGATTCACGTCCTCTCCTTCCTCTCTAGGTTCAGCCATGTTGATAATGTCAATGGCCTTGCACTCTCTTTTTGGATTCTCTTCAGTATTGCTTGGGAGAGTACTAGGAGGAGTTTCAGTGACTTTCTTACTCAGCTGGCCCACTTGTGCCTCCAAATTTCGGATAGAGGACCTTGTTTCACTCATGAAACTTAAAGTGGCCTTAGACAGATCAGAGATTATGTTTGCTAAGTTAGAGGTGCTCTGCTCAGAATTCTCTGTCTGTTGCTGAGAAGATGATGGAAAAGGCTTGCTATTGCTAAACCTATTTCTTCCACCATTATTAAAGCCTTGTTGAAGCTTTTGTTGATCTTTCCATGAGAAATTTGGATGATTTCTCCATGATGACTTATAAGTGTTTCCATAAGGTTCACCCATGTAATTTACCTCTGCCATTGCAGGGCTCTCAGGATCATAAGCTTCTTCTTCAGAAGATGCCTCTTTAGTACTATTGGATGCATTTTGCCATCCATTCAGACTTTGAGAAATCATGTTGACTTGTTGAGTCAACATTTTGTTCTGAGCCAATATGGCATTCAGAGCATCAATTTCAAGAACTTCCTTCCTCTGAGGCATCCCATTATTCACGGAGTTTCTCTCAGAAGTGTACATGAATTGGTTATTTGCAACCATTTCAATAAGTTTCTGAGCTTCTGCAGGCATTTTCTTTAGATGAATGGATCCACCTACAGAATGGTCCAGTGATATCTTAGAGAACTCAGATAGACCATAATAGAATATATCTATCATGATCCATTCTGAAAACATGTCAGAAGGACACTTTTTGGTCATCTGCTTGTATCTTTCCCAAGCTTCATAGAGGGATTCACCATCATTTTGCTTGAAGGTCTGAACATCCACTCTAAGCTTGCGCAACTTTTGAGGAGGAAAGAACTTAACCAAGAAGGCCGTGACCAGCTTATCCCAGGAGTCCAGGCTATCCTTAGGTTGTGAGTCCAACCATGTTCTAGCTCTGTCTCTTACAGTAAAAGGGAAAAGCATAAGCCTGTAGACTTCAGGATCTACTCCATTAGTCTTAACAGTCTCATAGATCTGCAAGAACTCAGTTAAAAACTGGTAGGGATCTTTTGATGGAAGTCCATGAAACTTGTAGTTCTACTGCATTAGAGCAACTAGTTGAGGTTTCAGCTCAAAATTGTTTGCTCTAGTGGCAGGAATTGAGATGCTTCTTCCATCAAACTTGGAAGTAGGTGTAGTATAATCACCAAGTATCCTTCTTACATTGTTGTTGTTAGGTTCGGCTGCCATATCCTTTTTTTGTTCGAAAATTTCAGTAAGGTTGTCTCTGGATTGTTGTAATCTAACTTCTCTTAGTTTCCTCTTCAGAGTCCTTTCAGGTTCAGGGTCAGCTTCAACAAGAATGTCTTTCTCCTTGTTCCTGCTCATATGAAAGAGAAGAGAATAGAAGAAGAAGAGGAATCCTCTATGTCACAGTATAGAGATTCATTTATGTTTGTAGAAGAAGAAGGGAATAGAGGAAGGAAAAGGTAAGAATCCAAACACAAGGGTGAGGATAGGTTCAGATTCTTGAGATGAAGAGAAGTGTTAGTGAATAAATAAATAAATAGAAGAAAATGAGAGGGAGAGAGTTCGAAAATTAATTTTGAAAAAGGGTTAGTGATTTTCGAATTTTAAGAGAAGAAATAAAATTAAAATTAAAATTTGAAACAATTAATTAATTAAGAAAAGAATTTTGAAAAAGAGTGAGATATTTTCGAAAATTAGAGAGGGAAAAGTAGTTAGGTGGTTTTGAAAAAGATAAGAAACAAACAAAAAGTTAATTAGTTAGTTGAAAAAGATTTGAAAATTAGTTTTAAAAAGATAAGAAGTGAGAAAAGATATTTTGAAATCAAATTTTTGAAAAAGATATAATTTTAAAAGATATGATAAAAAGATATGATTAAAAAGATATGGTTGAAAAAGATTTAATTTTTTTAAAATTAAAATTAATTACTTGGCTAACAAGAAACTAAAAGATATGATTCTAGAATTTAAAGATTGAACCTTTTTTAACAAGAAAGTAACAAACTTCAAATTTTTTAATCAATCACATTAATTGTTAGTAAAGCCTTTGAAAATCATGAATTAAAGATAAGAAAAAGATTTTAAAATTCAAATTAAAATTTTTTGAAATATAGTAAGAAAAATGAAAAAGAATTGATTTTTGAAAAAGTTTTGAAAATATAATATTTTTAAAATTGAAAATTTGACTTGACTTATAGAAATAGCTAAGTTTTAAAAATTTTTGACTAAGTCAACTCAAATTTTCGAAATTTTGAGAGAAATAAGAAAAAGATATTTTTTTGATTTTTTGAATTTTTAATGATGAGAGAGAAAAACAACAAAAATGACTCACAACATGAACATTATGAATCAAAACTCACGATGCGTGCAAGAACATTATGAATGTCAAGATGAACACCAAGAACACTTTGAAGACCATGATGAACATCAAGAACATATTTTTGAAAAAAAAATTTGATGCAAAGAAAACATGCAAGACACCTAACTTAGAAATCTTTAATGCTTAGACAATACGAATGCAAAGATGCACATGAAAAACAATAAAAGACACAAAACAAGAAAACATCAAGATCAAACAAGAAGACTTACCAAGAACAACTTGAAGATCATGAAGAACACTATGAATGCATGAATTTTCAAAAAATGCAAGAACAAGATGAATATGCAATTGACACCAAACTTAAAACATGACACTAGACTCAAACAAGAAACACAAAATATTTTTTTTATTTTATGATTTTCTAAATTTTTTTTTGTATTTTATTTTATTTTTTTCGAAAACATATAGGAAAAAGGAAGTAATGAATTAAAAGTCCTCAATCAAAATTCTAGGAATCATACCAGGTTAGTCTAAAGCTTGATGGCCAGCCAAGCTTCTGCATACCATTTTGAAACTCTAGAATTCATTCTTAAAAACTCTGAAGGATTTTTCAAAAATAGAGGGAGAAAATTTTTGAAAAATATTTATTTTTTTGAAAACATTTTGAAAAGAAAATAAAAAGAAAATTACCTAATCTGAGCAACAAGATGAACCGTTAGTTGTCCAAACTCAACAATCCTCGGCAACGACGCCAAAAAAGTTGGTGCACGAAATTGTGATCTCTAATAATGGCATTCAACTTGGTATGCGCGTTTATAACTCAGCACTTTCTTCACAACTCCGCACAACTAACCAGCAAGTGCACTGGGTCGTCCAAGTAATAAACCTTACGTGAGTAAGGGTCGATCCCACGGGGATTGTTGGTATGAAGCAAGCTATTGTCATCTTGTAAATCTCAGTTAGGCGGATAATAAATGATTACGGAGTTTTCGAATAATAATAATAAATAAACAGAAAATAAAGATAGAAATACTTATGTAAATCATTGGTGGGAATTTCAGATAGGCGTATGAAGATGATGTGCTCCTTTTGAATCTCTGCTTTCCTACTGCCCTCATCCAATCTTTTTTACTCCTTTCCATGGCAAGCTGTATGTAGGGCATCACCGTTGTCAATGGCTACATCCCATCCTCTCAGTGAAAAAGGTCCAAATGCTCTGTCACGGCACGGCTAATCATCTGTCGGTTCTCGATCATGTTGGAATGAAATCCATTGATTCTTTTGCGTTTGTCATCACGCCCAACAATTGCGAGTTTGAAGCTCGTCACAGTCATTCAATCCCTGAATCCTACTTAGAATACCACAGACAAGGTTTAAAATTTCCGGATTCTCATGAATGCCACCATCAATTCTAGCTTATACCACGAAGATTCTGATCAAGGAATCCAAGAGATATGCGCCCGGTCTAAGGTAGAACGGAAGTGGTTGTCAGTCACGCGTTCATAGGTGAGAATGATGATGAGTGTCACGGATCATCACATTCATCATGTTGAAGTGCAACGAATAACTTAGAACAGGAATAAACTGAATTGAATAGAAAATAGTAGTAATTGCATTAAAATTCGAGGTACAGCAGAGCTCCACACCCTTAATCTATGGTGTGCAGAAACTCCACCGTTGAAAATACATAAGTGATGAAGGTCCAGACATAGGTGAATGGCCAGCCCCCAAAATGTGATATGAGTTCGAAAATAGGGAGAAAGGACCGAATGGTCAAGAGACTATATTGTCAAAAAACTACTAATACAATAGTAAAATGTCTTATTTATACTAGACTAGCTACTAGGGTTTACAGAAGTAAGTAATTGATGCAGAAATCCACTTCTCGGGCCCACTTGGTGTGTTCTTGGGCTGAGCTTGAGCTTTACACGTGCAGAGGCTTCTTTTGGAGTTGAACGCCAAGTTGTAACGTGTTTCTGGCGTTCAACTCTGGTTCGTGACGTATTTCTGGCGTTTGACTCCAGAATGCAGCATAGAACTGGCGTTGAGTGTCAGTTTATGTCATCTAATCTCGAATAAAGTATAAACTATTATATATTTCTGGAAAGATCTGGATGTCTACTTTCCAATGCTTTTGAGAGCACGTAATTCGGAGTTCTGTAGCTCCAGAAAATCCATTTCGAGTGTAGAGAGGTCAGAATCCAACAACAACAGCAGTCCTTTGTTAGCCTTTTATCAGAGTTTTGCTCAGGTCCCTCAATTTCAGCCAGAAAATACTTGAAATCACAGAAAAACACACAAACTCATAGTAAAGTCCAGAAATGTCAATTTAGCATAAAAACTAATGAAAACATCCATAAAAGTAGCTAGATCCTACTAAAAACTACCTAAAAATAATGCCAAAAAGTGTATAAATTATCCGCTCATCATGTATATAGAGAAATATGCAACACTAAAAGATTGCCGCCTCCCAGACCCATCAAAAATAAAAAGGGAGGGAGTCGCAGCGACTACTGTGAGTACCATAAGATGTATGGCCACTCAATAAATAAAATTGCTACGACCTCAAAAATGTGATAGAAAGTTTGGCCAGGGAAGGCCGACTTGATAGATATCTCACGGATAGGTCGGACAATCATGGAAAAAGAAAGCGAGATGATGAAGACAGAAGAGACCTGCCGCCACAAACCCCCGAGAGACACATACATACAATCTCTAGAGGATTCGTAGGAGGGGGCTCACTAAATTATCTCGCAAAAGACACCTAAAGCAAGTTTATCAAGTTGGAAACGAATCTCCTGATCTCCCAATCATCTCGTTCACCAAAGAGGACGGACAGGAGATCGTGCCTGGGCATGACGACCCGGTGGTGATAACCATGATCTTGGCAAATGCCAACCTCCACAGGACCTTGGTGGATCAAGGGAGTTCAGCAGATATACTTTTTAAACCCGCATTCGATAAGTTAGGGTTGGATGAAAGGGAGCTAAAAACTTACCCAGACACCCTATATGGATTAGGAGCCATGCCAATTAAGCCACTGGGATACATCCCCCTTCACACGACCTTCGAAAAGGGGGAAAATTCCAAAACTCTGAGCATCGACTTCATCGTCATTGATGTCGGATCGGTGTATAACACCTTAATCGGCAGGACTACATTAAATCGGCTCAGAGCGGTGGTGTCAACCCCTCACCTTTGCATGAAATTCCCAACACCTAAGAGAATAGAGACGGTACGAGGAGACCAGAAATTGGCAAGAAAATGCTACAATGAAAGCTTAAACCTCCGAGGAAAGAGCAAGGAAGTTCACACCATAGAACTCGGGTGAATAAAAGCAAGGGAAGAATTGCGACCACAACCGGGTGGAAGAACCGAAGAGGTTCAAATCGGAAAAGAGGGAGAAAAAAGAACCAACATAGGGGCCAGCCTAGACGAAGGTCTGAAACAAAGGCTAATAAAGTTCCTACAACAAAATTCCGACCTCTTCGCTTGGAAAGCTTCCGACATGCCAGGGATAGACCTTCGGCTCATGTCCCACAAGCTTTTGGTACACCCCGGATCATGACCCGTGCAGCAGCGCAGGCGTAAGCTCGGTGCAGAACGAGCTCAGGTGGTGGAAGAGCAAGTGCAAGCCCTCTTAGAAGCCAACTTCATCCGAGTGGTCAAATACCCGGTATGGCTAGCAAATGTAGTGCTAGTTAAAAAGCAAAACGGCAAGTGGAGAATGTGCGTCGACTATACCGACCTCATGCCCCAAAGACCCGTATCCACTTCCCAGTATTGACACCCTAGTAGATGCAAGCTCAGGGTATCAATACTTATCGTTTATGGATGCTTATTCAGGATACAACCAAATCCCGATGTATAAGCCGGATGAGGAAAAAACTTCATTCATCACGCCTAGAGCAAACTATTGCTCTGTGGTGATGCCATTTGGGTTAAAAAATGCCAGGGTCACATATCAAAGGTTGATGAATAAAGTGTTCGCCCCCCACCTTGGGAACTTAATGGAGGTCTACGTAGATGACATGCTGGTAAAAACTAAGGAGGAAACCGACCTCCTGACAGACCTCTCGCAAGTTTTAGACATCGTAAGGTCGCATGGGATGAGACTAAATCCTACAAAATGCACCTTCGCGGTGGAGGCGAGAAAGTTTCTAGAGTTTATGCTTACATAAAGGGGAAGAGCTCGTCCTATACCTGTCAGTAGCAGACAAAGCTATAACATCAGCTCTAATACGAAAAGATGAAGTCGGGCAGCATCCTGTGTACTTCACCAGCAAAGTTCTACAGGGCCTAGAACTAAAGTATCAAAAACTTGAAAAGTTTGCATACTCCTTAGTAGTGGCCTCACGCCGATTACGGCTGTATTTCCAAGCACACACGATAAAAGTCCGAATGAACCAGCCCATAAAGCAGGTCTTTCAGAAGACGGACATTGCGGGAAGAATGGTTCAATGGGCAATAGAACTCTCTGAGTTCGACTTGAAATACAAAGCCCAAACGGTAATAAAAGCTCAATGCCTCACCGACTTCATAGCAGAATACGCGGGAGATCAAGAGGAGAAATCCACTACATGGGAATTATACATAGATGGGTCCTCCAATAAAGCTGGAAGCGGGGCAGGCATAATATTGGTCAGCGAAGGGGGAATGCAAATTGAAGTTTCCCTCAAGTTTGAGTTCCCAGCTTCCAACAATAAGGCAGAATATGAAGCCTTGATTGCAGGGTTAAAGTTGGCAGAAGAAGTCGATGCGACCAAAGTAATGATATTCAGCGACTCTCAGGTGGTGACCTCCCAAATAAACGGAGAGTATCAGGCCAAAGATCCCAACATGAAAAAATACTTGTACAAAACCTTGGAGCACCTTAGACACTTTGAAGAGACCAATGTGAAGCATATAACTCGGGACCTCAACAGCAGGGCAGATGCCTTCTCCAAGCTAGCAAGTACCAAACCAGGAGGGAACAACAGAAGCCTGATCCAAGAAACTCTCCCTGAACCCTCCGTGGACAAAACGAAGGTTGCTCAAGATGTCTTTGAAATCACTGGGTTAGACCTTGGATGGATGAAGCCCTTAGTCGAATACCTGAAATTCGACATCCTCTCCAAAGAGGAAAAAGAGGCCAAGAAAATTCGGAGGGAAGCACAAAACTATACGCTGGTGAAAAATATTCTCTATAAAAGGGGGATATCAACACCACTACTAAAGTGCGTCCCGACCTCAAAGACAACTGAGGTGCTAGAGGAGGTACACAAGGGAATCTGCAGGAACCATCTTGGAGCAAGGTCGTTAGCTAGAAAAGTAATCCGAGCTGGATTCTACTGACCGACCTTACAAAAAGACTCCACAGAATTTGTGAAAAGGTGCCAGCCATGCCAAATGCATGCAAACTTCCATGTAGCCCCTCCCGAGGAACTCATTAGTATAACTTCCCCATGGCCTTTCGCAAAATGGGGATTGGACTTGCTAGGACCATTCCCACAAGCGCCGGGGCAAGTAAAATATCTAATAGTGGGAGTAAATTACTTCACAAAGTGGATAGAAGCAGAACTATTGGCCACCATCACCACTCAGAGAAGTCGGAAGTTCTTCTACAAGAACATTATCACCAGATATGGGGTACCCCACTCCATCACCACTGATAATGGCACTCAATTCACCGACTCAACCTTCAAAAGCCTGGTAGCTAGTATGAAAATCAAACATCAATTTACATCAGTGGAACATCCACAAGCAAATGGACAAACCGAGGCTGCAAACAAAGTCATATTGGCAGGGTTGAAGAAAAGGTTGCAGGACACAAAAAGGAGCATGGGCCGAGGAACTCCCATAAGTACTTTGGGCTTATCGGACCACACCTCAGTCTGCCACAGGAAAAACACCCTTCCGACTTGCTTATGGCATAGAAGCCATGATACCGGTTGAAATCAACGAGCAAAGCCCAAGGGTGAACTTCTACGACGAGGTTGGAAACATAAAGGGGCACAAAGAAGAACTTGAACTTCTCCCTAAAGTCCGCGAATGAGCCCATATTAGAGAAGCAGCATTGAAGCAAAGGATGATGAACAGATACAACCAGAAAGTCATTTGAAGGAGCTTCGCCTCAGACGACTTGGTCTTAATTAGAAACGACATAGGAGTCAACAAGTCTAGGGAAGGAAAGCTCGCCGCTAATTGGAAGGGACCATACAAGATTAGTGAGGTCTTAGGAAAAGGTTATTACAAGGTGACCGACTTAAACGGCACCGAGTTACCTAGGTCGTGGCATGCTTGTAATATGAAAAGGTACTACAGTTAAAAGTAAACTCTACTCCCTGATGTACTCTTTTCCCAACTTCATGATTTTTTCCCAAAGTAAAATGGTTTTTTCTGAAGAAGGGTTTTTAACGAGGCATCACAGTAGAGACTAAGAGGTCATAGATAGCCCAAAACCCTTAGTAGAGATAAAGTACCTTTGCAAATAAATAAAGATCTTTTTCAAATATCTCTTATAAATTCCTTCTCGCTTTCTATGAAACGCGCCGACTTAAGCTCGACAAAGCGTGAAAATCCCATGAACCGACCTAGATGGTCGTCAGGATGAAACGATGAGGTACAAGTCGGTGTAAAGAGGTTAACAAAGTCGATCATGAATAAACTCAGAAATTAACTGACTAACAAATCGAAAATTTCGAGAAGCAAAGAAATGCATCGCAAAAATAACCTAAGTTATGAAAACTCAATATATCAAAAATTGAGCACAAGGAATATCGAAAAGAGATAAGAAAACCCATGGAAAGCAATAAAGACTGTCTCAAACCTTCAAAAATCCAAAAGCTTAAGAAAAGAGACAGTTGGCCAAGAAAAGTGTTTTCAAAACAAAAGATCAAAAAAGGGTTTTTTCTTCAAAACCTAAAGCAGAAAAAAGCATGCACACAACCAACGAAAAATAACCTAAACCCTTGTCCAAAAAAAGGTATTTTTAATTTTTTGTTTATGGCCATACAAGGCCAAAAAAGTGTCAACAGTGTACCACGACAGCATAAAAATAAATAGTTTAAAAAGTGGGGACCCACAGGCCGGGCCCCCATATAACCAAAGATAAATTTTTGAGATTTTCAAAGAGCGTCACCATCACCACCTGGAAGAATAGTTGGAGCACCACTAGAGTCAGGGAGAGAGACATCCATAGGAGTTGGAGGGTGATGAGCGGATATTTTATACGCTTTTTGGGGGTAATTTCATGTAGATTTTAGCATGTTTTAATTAGTTTTTAGTATAATATTATTAGTTTTTAGGCAAAAATCATATTTCTGGACTTTACTATGAGTTTGTGTGTTTTTCTGTGATTTCAGGTATTTTCTGGCTGAAATTGAGGGAGCTGAGCAAAAATCTGAGTTAGGCTGAAAAAGGACTGCTTATGCTGTTGGATCCTGACCTCCCTGCACTAGGAATAAATTTTTTGGAGCTACAGAAATCCAATTGATGCGCTCTCAATTGGGTTGGAAAGTAGACATTTAAGGCTTTCCAGCAATATATAATAGTCTATACTTTGCGCGAAGATAGACGATGTAAACTGGCGTTCAACGCCAGTTTCATGCTGCTATCTGGCGTCCAGCGCCAGAAACAGGTTACAAGTTGGAGTTCAGCGCCCAAAACACGTCACAACCTGGCGTTCAACTCCAGAAACAGCCCAAGCACGTGAGAAGCTTTAGTCTCAGCCCCAGCACACACCAAGTGGGCCCCAGAAGTGGATTTCTGCACCAATTATCTTAGTTTACTCATATTCTGTAAACCTAGGTTACTAGTTTACTATTTAAACAACTTTTAGAGACTTATCTTGTACCTGATGACGTCTATAGAACTGGATTTTATATTCCTTGGCAGGATGAGTCTCTAAACTCCATTGTTGGGGGTGAGGAGCTCTGCAGCGTCTCAATGAATTAATGCAATTGTTTCTATTTCTCCATTCAAACGTGTGTGTTCCTATCTAAGATGTTCATTCGCGCTTAAACATGAAGAAGGTGATGATCCATGACACTCATCACCTTCCTCAATCCATGAACGTGTGCCT
>NC_029774.3:36461645-36462139 GCF_000817695.3 Arachis duranensis
AAAAAAAAATTTATATATATATATATATTTTTATTTCGGTTTTTGTTTTATTTTATTATTTCAAAAATTATTTTTATAATAAAATAGACAATATCAACATCCATATCATCTCCCTTGTTCCATCATGGAATTAAGTGGAAATGAACAGTCCAAGAGGACTCTGGGGTCATATGCTAACCCCACTACTGCTTCATATGGGAGTAGTATGTGTATACCCTCCATTGGAGTTAGTAGCTTTGAGTTGAATCCTCAGCTCATTATCATGGTGCAGCAAAACTGCCAGTATTCCGGTCTTCCACATAAAGAACCTACAGAATTCCTGGCACAATTTTTACAAATTGCTGACACAGTACATGATAGAGAAGTAGATCAGGATGTCTACAGATTATTACTGTTTCCATTTGCTGTAAGAGATCAAGCTAAAAGGTGGTTAAATAACCAACCTAAGAACAACATAAGGACATGGAAACAGCTGTCAGAAAAATTCTTGAATT
>NC_029774.3:36463375-36463670 GCF_000817695.3 Arachis duranensis
ACCCTCATTGACGTCCAAAAAGGGGAAGTAACCCTGAGAGTCAATGAGGAGGAGTTCAAGTTGAATGTTGTCAAAGCTATGCAACATCCAGACACCCCAAATGACTGCATGAGTATTGATATCATTGACTCTCTGGTAAGGGAGGTCAATATGGCTAAGAGTCTTGAATCAGAGCTAGAGGACATCTTTAAAGATGTCCAGCCTGATTTGGAGGAATCAGAGATAATAATAGAACCTCTGAAAATCCCTCAAGAAGAGGAGAAACCTCCAAAACCCGAACTCAAACCATTACCAC
>NC_029774.3:36463823-36467792 GCF_000817695.3 Arachis duranensis
CTCTTGGGTGGTTCATCAGTGATCTTAAGGGCATTAGCCCAGCCAGATGCATGCACAAGATCTTATTGGAGGGTGACGTCAAGCCAGTGGTTCAACCACAAAGGCGGCTGAATCCAGCCATGAAGGAAGTGGTGCAGAAGGAGGTCACTAAATTACTAGAGGTTGGGATTATTTATCCTATTTCTGACAGCCCCTGGGTAAGCCCTGTCCAAGTCGTCCCTAAGAAGGGAGGCATGACAGTGATTCATAATGAAAAAAATGAACTAGTTCCTACAAGAACGGTTACAGGATGGCGTATGTGTATTGATTATAGAAGGCTCAATACAGCCACCAGAAAGGATCATTTTCCTTTACCATTCATAGACCAAATGCTAGAAAGACTAGCAGGTCATGAATACTACTGCTTCCTGGATGCATATTCAGGTTATAATCAAATTGCAGTAGATTCCCAAGATCAAGAGAAAACGGCATTCACATGTCCATCTGGAGTATTTGCATACAGAAGGATGCCATTTGGCCTGTGCAATGCACCTGCAACCTTTCAGAGGTGTATGCTCTCAATTTTCTCTGATATGGTGGAAAAATTTCTGGAAGTCTTCATGGATGACTTTTCAGTATTTGGAGACTCATTCAGCTCCTATCTTGAGCATCTAGCACTTGTACTAAAGAGATGCCAAGAGACTAACCTGGTTTTAAACTGGGAGAAGTGTCACTTTATGGTGACCGAAGGAATTGTCCTTGGGCACAAAATCTCGAACAAGGGAATAGAGGTGGACCAAGCTAAAGTAGAGGTAATTGAAAAATTACCACCACCTGCCAATGTTAAGGCAATCAGAAGCTTTCTGGGGCATGCAGGATTCTATAGGAGGTTTATAAAGGATTTTTCAAAAATCGCCAAACCTCTGAGCAACCTGCTAGCTGCTGACACGCCATTTATCTTTGATAAAGAGTGTGTGCAGGCATTTGAGACTCTGAAAGCTAAATTGGTCACAGCACCAATCATCTCTGCACCAGACTGGACATTACCATTTGAATTGATGTGTGATGCCAGTGACCATGCCATTGGTGCAGTATTGGGACAGAGGCATGACAAGCTTCTGCACGTCATTTACTATGCCAGTCGTGTTTTAAATCATGCACAGAAGAATTACACAACCACAAAAAAAGAGCTGCTTGCAGTGGTTTACGCCATTGACAAGTTCAGATCCTATTTGGTAGGATCAAAAGTGATTGTGTACACTGATCATGCTGCTCTTAAATATCTACTCACAAAGCAGGATTCAAAACCCAGACTCATCAGATGGGTGTTGCTTCTGCAAGAATTTGATATAGAAATAAGACTTTGGGATGAACCATATCTCTTCAAGAGATGTGCAGACGGAGTAATCCGTAGATGTGTGCCTAAAGAAGAAGCGCAGAAGATCCTTTGGCACTTGCATGGATCACAGTATGGAGGACATTTTGGAAGTGAGCGAACAGCCACAAGAGTCCTCCAATGTGGCTTCTACTGGCCTACTCTCTATAAAGATTCCCGAGTGTTTGTGCTTAATTGTGACAGTTGCTAAAGATCTGGCAATCTGCCTCACAGTTATGCCATGCCTCAACAAGGGATCTTGGAAATTGAGTTGTTTGATGTATGGGGTATTGACTTCATGGGACCTTTCCCACCATCATATTCAAACACTTATATTCTGGTGGCAGTGGATTATGTATCCAAATGGGTGGAGGCTATTGCAACACCCACTAATGACACTAAAACAGTGTTAAAATTCCTCCAGAAACATATTTTCAGCAGATTTGGTATCCCTAGAGTGTTAATCAGTGATGGGGGCACTCATTTCTGCAATAAACAGCTCTATTCTGCTTTGGTTCGTTATGGAGTTAGCCACAGGGTGGCCACCCCATATCACCCACATACTAATGGGCAAGCTGAAGTCTCAAATAGAGAACTCAAAAGAATCCTGGAACAGACTGTAATTAACCGTAGAAGGGATTGGGCAAGAAGCTTGGATGAAGCTCTGTGGGCATACAGAACAGCATTCAAGACCCCTATAGGGACCTCTCCATACCAGCTTGTGTATGGAAAGGCATGTCACTTGCTAGTGGAACTGGAACACAAAGCCTACTGGGCAACCAGATTCCTGAACCTTGATGCCAAGTTAGCTGGAGAAAAACGATTGCTCCAGTTAAATGAGCTAGAGGAATTTAGACTCAATGCTTTCGAGAATGCAAAAATTTACAAAGAGAAAGCGAAAAGATGGCATGATAAGAAATTGTCATCCAGAGTCTGAGCCGGGGCAGAGAGTTCTGCTATTTAATTCTAGGCTCAAATTATTCCCCGAAAAATTAAAATCCTGGTGGAGAGGTCCATATGTGATTACAAGTGTATCACCCTATGGATACGTAGAGCTCCAGGATAATGAATCTAACAAAAAGTTCATTGTTAATGGACAGAGAGTTAAACATTATCTTGAAAGCAATTTTGAGCAAGAATGCTCAAACCTGAGACTTGATTAAAAGCTCAGTAATAGTCCAGCTAACGACATTAAAGAAGCGCTCGCTGGGAGGCAACCCAGCCATTCACAAAATTTAATTTTATTTGTTTTTGTTAATTAAATGATTTTTACAGGTATATGTCAAAGTATCTTCAAAAGGTAAAATAGCAATTGATTGAATTCATAGAGTTACAGGGAAATTTGGAAGCTCACTGGCATGAAAAAGCCAGTAAGAAACGTTTTGGGCGTTGAACGCCCAAAAGAAGCACCCACTGGGCATTCAACGCCAGTAAGGGTAGCCATATGGGCGTTAAACGCCAGAAAGGAGCATCTTCTGGGCGTTGAACGCCAGAAAGAAGCACCTTCTGGGTGTTTAACGCCAGATTAACAGCATCCTGGGCGTTTAGAAAAACGCCCAGTGACAAAGGACTTCCTGGCGTTCAACGCCAGAAAGAAGCAACAGCTGGGCGTTGAACGCCCAGGAGAAGCAGCAATTGGGCGTTAAACGCCCAAAACAAGCAGCATTTGGGCGTTTAATGCCAGAATGGTAGGGAGGAGGTAAAATTCGTTTTTCTGCACAAATTTTCTAATTTTTATGTTTCAATTCATGATTTCTTGCATAAATATGTTTCAAAATATCATCCTTCAATTCCAAAAATTTTAATCCTAATTTCTAAAAACCCTAATTTCTAAAATCCCTTTTTTTTAAATATCAAATGTATCTTAATTCATAAACACAAATCTTTTTCCAATTCAAATCTTTTTCAACTCATCATATCTTTTGGATTTCGAAATTGCCTCTCCCTCTATTCCTCTCCTATCCTTTCTTTTGCTTGAGGACAAGCAAACCTCTAAGTTTGGTGTGATTTGCCATGATCACTGAGCTAAAACTCATTAAGATCATGGAACCTAAGGGAACAGGAAGAGCAAGGATGTGAACTGAAGGAACTGAAGCATCAGAAATTAATTCTTGAAGGACCAAGCATCCCACAGACTAGAGGAACATCCACTTCCCAAAATACAGGTTGTTAAGTTCTAATTCTAGCTTTAACTCTGTGATAGTATTATTATAGGATTTTACCTTAGAAGTTATACAGGAGTAGTAGTAATTAGCATATCTATTTTGATTTTATTTTCAATTAAGTTATAATTTATTTTTCTCATCATCATCAAACATGAATAAAATAGTAGATTTTTAGAATAAAGAGGCAATAATTTTTTCGAGTTCTTAATAAGAAAAATTCTAATTATTTATATGTGGTGGCAATACTTTTTGCCTTCTGAATGAATGCTTGAACAGTGCATATTTTTATCTTGTTGTTTATGAATGTTAAAATTGTTGGCTCTTAAAAGAATGATGAAAAAGAGAAATGTTATTGATGATCTGAAAAATCATGAAATTGATTCTTGAAGCAAGAAAAAGCAGTGAAAAAAAAACTTTTACAAGAAATCATTGGATCAAGAAAAAGAAAAA